>NC_141928.1:10460000-10535000 GCF_057802395.1 Ceratotherium simum simum | reverse complement strand
TCATTTTCTTCCTCACATTAAGGCAGAAACGTGAACAACCTTCAGTATAGGACATACGATTACAGTATTTTTACCGGGGCAGTTTATTCCCTAAATATATTTATAACAGGAAATGTTGTAAATTTAAAACATAATGTAGAAATTCAGAAATGCTAGTTGCCATTCTGGCTGAGCGCTACTTTTGTGTGCATTGTTTTATTACCCTTGTCATTTTTTCTTGTAAAAATTATTAAATTTTCAGAAACTGTGCAAAGCTCAGTACAACCATAACTGGATTCCCTTTCTGTAGAGTGCTGTAAGGCCTGTGATGGAGTTAAGTGATTGCGAGAAGTGCAGTTTCCAAAAAAACACAGTCCACCCACAATGTGTATCTGTATATATTTGTAGTATAGGTAATTGTGCTTTCCTTCTCTAATTCTTGACGTTTGAGTTATTTTTTTCCCTTTAAGAGAATATTTACTTAGTTAGTATTCACTTAATTAGAACTGACTGTTTAATGTTTTCTGGGAGGGTATTTATGGTATTTTCTTTGCTATATTTGCATTCCAGAAATTAAGTCGCCCTGCCATTATTCGGCAAGCCTTTCATACATTAGAATGATGAATTGAAAGCAGAAATGGGAAAAAGACTGCAATGCAATGAAAATTTAATCAGCGTCTTCTGCTGCTTTAATAAGGCAAATAATTCTTATTGGCCGCTGTGTTAAGGTTTCTAATATTTAATTCATAACAAACCTTGCATTATTCTGCAGTAGCATCGACAGCTCCACTTTGCTGCCTGCCAACAGGCAACCATAAAAACTTAAAAGCAGATGTAAATGTCTAAAACAAGGAGAATGATTAGATCTAAAGCGGTCAAAAAAATCAACAATATTGTGAAAGAGTTTGATGGATCTCTATATTTAGTGATGCAAAAATGATATTAATTAAACTACTTGAGCGGATTGTTTTTGGACTTGAAGGTAACCTTTTACAAAGCATGGCCTTTAGTGCCTGACCAAAGACTCCAAAAGAAAGCAAATGTCACTACAGTGTTGATAATATGCTTCTTTAAACTGGACGCAAACTCTGCCATTAATACTAGAAGTATCTGGTTTATATTCCTGTGTATATGAATTCTCTCAGCAAATGCAGTGCTAAAATTGAGCTAATGGAATAAAATGTTCTATCTTCAATTAACCCAGTTTGAGAAAAACAGTAGCTTTCACAGTCTCTAATTTTTGTTTGAAACGCCATTTTAAAAAAATTTGTCACAGGATTAAGGGGAATATATGCTTTTATTTTCTAACCTGAATTTAATGATTCTGTAAATAATAGCATTCATCTTTCTAGATTACTGTCTAGATGATACAAGTCTTCTGTGTTAGGTTATGTTGGGCACTAAGTTTGAAGCTGAAGAAATGAACAAAAAGATATTGTTACCGATTACATGTAAACAGCCTGAATCATTCAAAAGGATGTGGAGAAGAGTATTTCTATAGAGTGAAGCCAGAGAAAATGGCAACCTGCCAAAGCTAGGTGCAAGCTCTTGTTACATGGAAGGGTTGGGCCTGTTCTCATTTCTTCTTGAAATGGCTTAATTGGTGTCAGCACCCCAGGGATAAAGGCCTCTAACACTGAAATCCACACGATTCACCCTGTCTCTGCTCAGTGTAGGGAAACTGGTAACAACTGGTGGTGAATGAGGAGTGAACGGTGCTGTAACAATACTCGATGATGTTTGGGATGACAGAAATTAATACGCACTTGCTTGAAGAAAGCAATGATTAATGGCAGTGAGCACGGGAACGCTGTCCCTCCTTTTACTCCACTTTGATGGGGATTGAAAAGCAAAAGGCTGTTTTCATTCTCTGTAGAAAGCAGAGGTCACACAGAGTACATTATAGCAATTTTTCCTCTCTGGTTTTTTTATTTCATAAATATTATGATAAGCATAGATTAGATAGATTTTTTTATGAAAGCTTAAAAGGATATTTTATGTCACTTAAACATTGTTGTTTATGCGTAAAGAAATCACACATTCTTCTCTTTACTTGTTAGATCATTTCCCTTCATGTCAGAATAATTAGTGTAATTAGGAATTTAAAAAGCCCACAAACATGCAGTTGTATTAATGCTGCTTACCATTTTGTAACTGGAATCAAAAGGGCTTGGTTTTCTACAGACAGCGAGAGCAGGATGGAGACAGGAATGGTGTAGGGGCTTTCACCTTTTTTCTGCCCCTCCCCCTGGTTTTTCTCAGTGAATGTTTGACGTAAATATATTTTGCAAGGTACTTGCACTTGTCAGCAGCTTTCTTAGCCATTTGATATAGATTCTTTATTCTACAAGAAAGCCTGAAATAACAGAACTGTACTTTGGATAATGAATTCTTCATCTGTGGAGAACTTTAAAACAAAGTACAGTGTTGGCATTTTTTTCTTTTGAGTGAGAAGGCTGATATATCTTTTGGATCCGACAGGAAGACATAAATTAATAGAGTTCTGGAGTTCAGTTTCTCATTAATAATCCATTTTGTCATGGTTCTTGGCATTGTCAGCCTAGTAGCTGGTTCATATTTTGCTAAAGGATAAAAGCAGATTATGTCTTAAGGCACAAAGCAAGAATAAAGAGTTTATCGCCTTTTGGGGGAAACTACATGCTATAAGAAAAATATTGTTTTGCAAAAAGTTTCAATTTTTAGTTAGAAATACACTGTATATTTTTCACAGGTAAAGCTTTTATTTTAAGATCTGAAATGGTTCTTGGAACCTTAGGATATTAGAGTTTTAGATCATTGCTTGAGTTGCCTTTACTGAGTATTTGCAAAGGGTTGTTTTTCAGAGGCAGTTATGGTGGACTTAAGCCTGTTTTTATATTTTGTTTTTAGAACTCTATACGTTAGGATATAATTATAGTTCGAAAAGAAATTCAGAAAAGTCACTATCCCTCTCTTTGCACTGGTAGTTCTAGATTTTCTATTACCCTTGCCTAATTTCCTAGACTTGGGATAGTTGACAGCTACCGTGAAGCTGCAGGGTTTTTAACCGTCTAAAAAATCCAATCAATAAAATAAAACAGACTTATTTCTAATTTGATAATCTTATAATTATCTTTCTTATAGAGGCTCCAGAAACAGATTATTTATAGACATTGAACCCGGTCGCAGGTTCTCATAAACGCATCATTTAAAGTTGTTTGTATTTTAAAGAAATTAGTTCTTGTAAAAATTGAAATACCACACCGTCCCTGATATTAAATGGTATGGTCACTGGTGAACTGAGATCCCTCATTATTCAAGGACAGGAAAGGAGTTGAAGGGAATTGGGTACAGGTAATACCAGGCTTTTTGCTTGCATTTAAGAATTTTTATTTTTATTGTGTTATTTGTATTGCAAGTCTTTTACAGGCACATTTTTAGAAATAGACAACTGAAAAATATGAAAAATCAGTCTTTAAAACTTGGGACTTGTGCTGCCATTCCCAATTATCCCTACTTGTTTTTGTTTATTCATTTTTATTTTTAATTTTTCTGCTGAGGAAGATTTGCTCTGAGCTAACATTCGTTGCCAGTCTTCCTCTTTTTGCTTGAGGAAGATTGTCCCTGAGCTAACACGTGTGCCAGTCTTCCTTTATTATGTATGTGTGTCGCTGCCACAGCATGGCCGCCGATGAGTGGTATGGGTCTGTGCCCGGGGAACTGAACCCCAGCTGCTGAATCAGAGCGTGCCAAACTTAACCTCTAGGCCACAGTGCCGGCCCCATTGTTTGTTCGTTTTTAAACTTCCAAGTAATATATGGGTGTGAAAGTCATAAATCTACAGTTGATTATTGAGGGTAACAAGCTAGGAGAAAAAGAGAAAGTTCTATCTGGGTTAAAAGATGAAAGGAGTATTAGATTATGGCCTAATGGGGAAAATAATGGGAGATTTTACTTATCTCCACTTAGAAGGACTTATCTTATTATAACTTAAATCTTGGTGTTTTTTGGGTCATTAAAGTTCATCATTGGATAAAATTGGGCTAAGTTAATACTGATAGTAGTACGCTACAAAGATTCGTTTAGCAATGGAAGGACTATATTTTTCTTTTTGTTTCCATTCTCTAGGAGACTGTAGGCTCCTAGAGGGCAGGCACTACCTGTCTGTCTGTCTATCTATCTTTTTTTTTTTTAAGCACACAGAATGTGCTCAATAACTTATTTATAAATAAATAAGTAAATGCCTTCTCCACACATTATGTAATGTGTATCTGCTGAATATATTAAATGTGATATTATATTCTTCTAATCCTTTATATAGAACTTTGTCTTAATTGTAACAACTATATACAATATAAGAAAACTGCCATAGCTACTTACCTGGATCTTAAGTAATTTATATGCAAATTATTGTAAAAGTAATTTATATGTATTATTTCTCCCATTACTATCATTAATGATAATATTTATGCTAAACAAAGAAAAATCTGTGTTGAAACTCCTGTTAACATGCTTAGAGTTGAATATTCACCTTTGAAGCTTTTACTTTAAAACTAGGTATAATAATAAGTAACCTATTACATAGCTAGGAAATATTTGTGTGTTTCCAAATAGTAGTTTTGAATTACGATGATTTAAGACTTGTTTCTCTATAGAGTTGGGAAGGACATTTGTTTTAGTACATTAGAGTGAAATCTCAAAGAGTAGATTTTGACAAGAGACATTTTGCTGACAGAGAATGTTTTGTTCATTTTCACTCTCAAATAAGTTCTTCTGTCATAATGATTGATTTATATTCATTTTAGAATGTACAGTTTCATAACTGAGTTTTCTATCTGTAAGGTACAAAAAAAATCCCTGTTTAAGTTAATGATAAATTTAGTAATTATCTTCAAAGGTGACAGATTGGTCACATGTATTTGACTAGTACAAAGATGAACCTAAGTTGAGTTATTATAATAAAAAAGTACTATGATTATGAGTTATTGAAATGAATGCTAGTTTTAAATTTAGCATGATTGGGAACACAGAATATAGTAAGGTATCATTTACTTAATTGCTATAGTTTTTTATCGTTTTGGACTTAGTTTTAATTACATAACTTATCTGTACTACAGTCATTGTGGAATTATTTACTTTCTATTTTGAACCAGCTACTGATTTGTTGCTGCTCATCTGGTGGAAAAACCTGGGAAATCGTATTTTGTATTCACTTGCTTTGTTGACTGTAGTCCATAGAGCAATTTGAGGCAATTAAAAAACAAAACCCTAAATATTTGTAATGAAAAGCCATTGGAAGTAATTTTGTCATGGATTTTCTCAATTGTAGAACCAAAAGACCATTTCAAATGACTAGTGAATTTGGTGAGTGCTAGTTGGTGAGTTAGCAGCTCTGTGGCTGAGGTGTATATCTAAATCTTATTTGCTGGTAATAAACTAATTCCAAATATTTTGTTTCGTGAAAATCATTAAGATATGGAACGCTTACAACTATTTGGTTGATGAATATTTTATTCCTATTTTGTCCTTGTTCTTAGAAAGACGTATAATTCAAGTATCTGTAATTTCTTCTATCTAATAGTTTATAAGTCTGTCTTTAACCACCTTTCACAAGTATCTCAGCTTGTGATACTCCAGAGAGCTGTAGAGCAGGGAATTTTTAATCTTTTTTTTTTTTTTTTTTGTGAGGAAGATCAGCCCTGAGCTAACATCCATGCTAATCCTCCTCTTTTTGCTGAGGAAGACCGGCTTTGAGCTAACATCTATTGTCAGTCCTCCTCCTTTTTTCCCCCAAAGCCCCAGTAGATAGTTGTATGTCGTAGTTGCACATCCTTCTAGTTGCTGTATGTGGGACGTGGCCTCAGCATGGCCAGACAAGCGGTGCGTCGGTGTGCGCGCGCCCGGGATCCGAACCCCAGGCCACCAGTAGCGGAGCGCGCGCACTTAACCACTAAGCCAGGGGCGGCCCTAATCTTTTTTGTTATAGTTTCCTCTGTGAATGCAGTGAAAGCAATGGATCCACTGCCTACTTCCTAGCAAAATGCCTGTACTCATAGAAGTTTGAATACAAATGCAGGGAGTTTATAGATATCTTGAAAATCATTCATGGATCTCTCATGGAGACTATGGCCCTCAGTTTAAGAACTGCTTTTGTAGAGGTAGACTTTTTTCTTTAAAACCGTATTTTGTCCCAATTTGTAACTGGAATCCACTTTCTTCTTGAAAACCTATTGGATTTACTTTCTTATCAGTGGTTCTACAAACACTCAGAGCACCAGTGATTTCTGAGTCTAATGAATATTTGGCTGTATTGGGGGGAAAGGATCAGGAAAATGGAATACAACGATTGCATGAAAGGGAAGAGCAAGCTAACAGTGAGACTCCGGTGCTGGTAGACCTGGAAAAAAGGGACAGAGAGTTAGAAGAGGGAAATGTGAAATTTGGGACATGACTTGTTGAAGGCAATTAGCATATGTTGCCTTGTAATAAAAAACTTTTAAGAAGTATTGGTTTATAATCTAGGTAGTATAAGCTTCTTGTAGGGGAGGGAATTTGTCTTACTGGCGACTCTTGCTCCCTGGTGCTTTACAGGGATTCAAGTTTTGCTACACAGTAGAGTTCCTCTAAAATACATGCAGTTCTTTGTGTGTAAATTAAGTAGATGATTTCTTGGGTAGGAAACTGCATTTGACATGTTAAATTTTCCCATATGAATACTTGAGGAAAATATGTATGTCAGTGATTCTCAGACTTTTAGATCTCAGGACCTTCTTACACTCTTAAAAGAATTTTTGTTTATGTGGGTTCAATATCTATCAATATATATTGTATTAGAAATGGAAACAAATTTTAAAAGTATTTATTAAATTAATTTACCAATTATAAACTTGTTACATGTTAACATAAATAGCATTATTATAATTATCGACTCTTTGCATGTTATCCTAAACAGGATTTTCCAAAAGAAAACAAAACGGTGAGGAGAATGGCGTTATTTTACATTTTTGCAAATGTCTAATGTCAGGCTTAATGGAAGACTACTGGATTCTCATATCTGTTTCTGATTCAGTCTGTTGTCGTATGGTTGATGTATATGAAGAATTATCTGACCTCACACAGAGATATAATTGGAAAAGAGAAGAGTATTTTCATAGCCTTTTCAGATCATTGTGGATGTTCTTTTTGATACTACGCCAAAACTTGACAAGTGGTAGTTTCATAAAAGTTAGTTCAAATGTGGAATCTGAAGCCATATCAATAAACTTTTCTACTCTGTTTCATTAAAATCTATCGATCTAGTTTGCATTTTGAATGGCTCGTCTACTCGTGCATGATTTTGTAACATCCTGCCTTGGTCATTTGGAAAATACTGGTTCACTAAGTTATGCATATCTTCCATTTAAATGTTAACACATTTCATTATACAAGATAAAAAAATTGCATTTGTTAATATTACTACCAGACTCATCAGAAAAGTTTTTAAGTACTGGGTAGCTGTCACACTCACAGCGGTAGACACAAATGTTTCAAAATTCTAATTTTTTCACGAAAGCTCGAATTTTATCCTTGGTGCCAAAACTGTAGTTGTTTTCCTTGAAGTAACAGGTTTACTTAGTTCATTTTCCAGAAAAGTGCCTGCCAAATGTCTAAGTCAAAATAGCTGTAGTTTGTCAGTCATTTGTTTTTTCGAAGCAGCTAGTTCAGCTTGCAACTCAGTTGTAGAAGTGCTTTTCATCATGCTTAGTATGCAGAAGTGCTTTGTGTATAGTTCCTGTTTTATCACACAGAATATTAAAAAGATATGTACTCAAGGTGTAATTAAATTAATAATTTTTACTGTTTCATCAAGGACGTTCTGAAGTGAAACTGGCCTTGTTTTTGACTGCAGTGCCTGGCGGTCAAGAATACAGTGACTGCTAGTACACTTTGGTACCATTGTCCTGCTTCCTGCTAAAGCAGCAGCAGTTTTACCCACCTTTGCTTGTGCATCAGTGCAAATGTCAGTACAATTAAAAAGGACAATAACCTCTTGGTATTGTAAAAATAATTTTGACTTCTGGACCCCTGAAAGGGTCTCAGGAAACCCCGGGGGTCCAGGGGCCACCTTTTGAGAACTGCAAGTCTGTGGAAAGCGAACTACAGATAAAATATAACTTGCTCCAAGTCCGTTATTTTATCTTCATCTATAATACCTGTATGGAAAGATTACCCAAAAAGAAACAGGTTTTTAGTATGCTACTCCTGAAGGCAACAGAATACATCCTTAAGTCATTATTGTGGTCCTCTGGGAGAATTTATTAAGTGCCTATACAAGTATGATGTTCTGCTGAATATCCTACAAAGTTAAGACATCTTTTGCCCTTAGAAAGTGGACCCCATAATCAGTCTTGACTGCACACATAAAAACAAAAAGGACAGATCAACAGATGCATATTGGGTGAGTCACAGTTTTCTATGTAGATCTAGCATAAGCTTCCTGGGGTTCCTGAGCAAGTCACAGGGTGATTATTTACACAATAAAAGACTTGGATAGGTGATTTCTAAGGTCTCATTCACCTTTAATATTTAACTAAATGTGTTTTTAAAAGCAGAATTGGCTCTTTTAATCAAATTGGTATAATTTGTGCTTATTGTCATTACATAGGTTAAGCTTTAATGTTTTTACAGTATTGAGAGAGGGAATGTACAGAAGAGGAAATGGAGGGGACTTGTTAATGGAGGTTTCTAGAAGCAAGTGGGTTTTAAGTGGCAGGGAAGAAGAAATTTGAATGGTAGGGAGATGCACATTGCAAGGTATTTAACATATCTCTGAGGAGTCTTTATGCTCTTTACTAGAATAGCAGAGAAGGAAGTTCAGAATAATATGAGTTCAGAAACAACACTAAGGCCTGTAAGTTGGAGAAGCTACCAGTGGTGTGCCTTGATATTGCCAGGTGTAATATGAACTATTGAAAAATCTCCAAAGTAAAAAGTGAATCAGAACATAAGTAACGTTGATTCTGAGGTTCTCTTAGCTCCATTAATTACATTTTGACCAGAGAGCTGTAATTTTTTTTGAAGGGGAAAACAATATTTAGGCTCTTAAAAATATTTTGCTTTTCAGTGGAAAAAAATCTTATTATATTATATTACCTTAAGGTGTTTTATGATCTTCCTTCTGACATTCTATAAGGAAGGAATACTATTCAGTAAGGAAAAAATGTCCTCCAAACTCAGGCTCATATTCAGTCTAGCACAGTGTCAAAGTCCTTTTTATAAAAAAAATGCTAGTTGGAGGGACTCAGTGAATCCTGGGAAGATGCTGTTTAGATCCTTAAAAAGGAGAGAGGGCTTGTGTAGAGCAATTTTGTGTTCAGGCAAATCAAACTTGGAAGGTGGAAAAGCTGCTATTGTGGCAATATTTAAGAAAAAAGACTCCAGAGACTATGTATTTTGGAAATATTTGACAACATTAGCAACATCAACTACTGACAAAAAAAGAACCACCTCTTTGGCAAATTTTTCACAGTTGTGCCAAGAAAAGCAGCTTCATTGGAACATTTTCATAAACTGTCATCAGTTATGCAGCAGCGGCTTCACAAATCAGAAATGATATCTTCAGGCACTGCTGTCAAGTGTTATTCAAATAATACCAGCCTCACATTTGAATAACAGCAGACATTTTGAATTAATTAATCAGATGAGATAGTCTAGGCCTTCTCTCATTAGTCTCTGGGTCAGGCTTGGGAAGATATATGCGTTGGTGATGATATACTTGTCTTTAATCGTGATTTATGAAGATTTAGGATTGTGTGTGATTTGTCAAAGGTTCTGGGAAAAGGCTGGTGCATATTTCATTACCTAATCTGAGATTGATTTTATGATGCTAAGAGATATCGCACTATTGTTCAAATGTGTGGGAAGTACAGGTAGACACAGCATCTCAGGCTTTTTACTGGCTTATCTTTGCAACTGTCAAACAATGCTGTAAACTTTAACTGCTTGTAGTTAACAATTCCTGCTTTAATTATAGGTAGATTTTTCATGCTGTCCAAAGGGAGAAGTTTCAATGGTTATTTAGCTAAAATGCATAGCAGACATTATAACTATGACCTTGTATGAATCATGGACAAAGTTGGTAAATTTCATGGGTTTGTCATGGTGAGAATATAAAATTTCATGGCTTGTCAAAGATTAATAGAAAAATCACACTAAAATGGTGCCAATAAGGGAAGAACAACAAGTAAGGTTACTCTCCTTACATGCTACCTTCCCGGTCAGGACTAATTTTAGCAAAACTAGGGTGTAAAACCATATTTTTCTCAGTTATTCAAGCAACATTAATGACCTACTATTAAATGAAATAATTTATATGAAAATATTCTAGTACAGTGCCTGGTACATATAGGTACTGAATATTTGCTAATTTTCTTTTCTCCTTTTCTACCTACTTTTCTTCTTTACCATTTAATGTTTAAAGCTTTGTTAGTATTGTTTAGCCTTTGCATTCGTAGCAATTTGAATTTTTAATCCTGCTGAGTCTTAGTTCCTTGGAGAATGTTTTATCTGGGGGAGACTGCAAGTGTGGGAGGCCATCATCTTAGCAGACTGGATAACCAGGGGGGACCTAGTGTGATTGAGTTCGTGATATGTCTGTTTGTACAATGTGTGTTATGGTGGGCGGGGGGGGGTAGGTGGTAGACACATGAGAAATCAAATATTAACCTCTAAGTACATATGAAGCATGTACTTCCTAATTCAAAGTGGATCTTTCTGTATCATCTGCCTCCTTAGGGCAGTTACATGTTTGTGATAAGTAGTGTGTATTTTTCATTCCACCCTCCAGCAAACTAAAATGCCTCTTATATGGAGAATTAAGGAATAGTAAGATGATTTTCAACCTTGTCGTACAAAATAAAAAATTTACTTTTCGTTCCCATTTTAGACAGATGGTTGACAGGTATTGCTTTATTGAAATGATTGGGCTATTAATAATTATTAGTTCTTTTTCATTTCTGTATTTTGGGAGTGGTTTAGTACTCCTAAAGCAACATTTGGCACATCTTAACACAGTTAGAGGCAGATAGTTCTGACTGATGTTCACTTTGGGGAAGGTAGTTTATAAATACAGTCATGTGCCCCATAATAACTTTTCAGTCAACAGACTGCGTATATGACGGTGGTCCCATAAGATTAGTACCATATAGCCTAGGTGTGTAGTAGGCTACACTATCTAGGTTTCTGTAAGTACACTCTGATGTTCGCACAGCGACGAATCGCCTAATGACGCATTTCTCAGAATGTAGCCCCGTCATTAATCGAGGCGTGACTGTAATAAGATGCATTGATATTTGGAGAGATACAATATTTAAGAGTACTTTGGGAGGCAGCTTGATGCTTTGGAATCTAGCAGATCTGATTCCTCCTTCTGGAACTGCTACTTAATTGATTCGTAACCTCTGCAAGTTAATTTTTCCTGAGCCTTAGTGATCTTTTCCCTAGCCATTAATACCTAGCTTTCAAGTTTGCTGTGAGAATTAGAGGTGAATGTGCATACAGCACCTAATGTGGTATCTGGTATATCATAGGTGCTTAATAAATTGCTTTGCTGTTGTTTAATTTGTTCATTTATTTCTCCAAGAAACATGTATTGAGTAACACTGTAATGTTACTCAACACTGACATACAGAAACTGTATGTCAGTAACACAAGTAAGGCATCAGAGATACAAAGCAAATTCTTTCTGGTGAGAAATAGAGTGATATATGTGGATAAATACAAGCTGAATCATCAAGTAAAAAGTAAGAGGCAGGAGATGAGACGGTCAGGGATCACATCGATGAGGCTTTCATTCTATGTGGAGGAGTAGGGTGTTTATTCTGTATTTTGGGTAGTGACAGATGGGTTTAAGCAAGAGAATGATATGATCAGAGATTTTTTTATGTAGTTCACTGGAAACTATTGGAAGGAATATACTGATCAGGAGGCGTTTGCAGGTCAGTGGTGTTGTGTACTTGTAGTGGGTAATAGTAGGGATTAAGAGAGAGAATGATGGTTTTAATAAAACTGAAAAAAGAAAAGGAAGGATTAGGTGGTTGATTAGAATTCTTTTTTTCTGTTTAATAAAAGAATTTTATTTTATTTTTTTATTTTTATTTTTTTATTGTGGTAACAGTGGTTTATAACGTATAAATTTCAGGTGTACATCATTATACTTCTGTTTCTGCATAGATTACATCATGTTCACCACCCGAATACTAATTACAGTCCATCACCACGCACATGTGCCTAATTATCCCCTTCGCCCTCCTCCCTCCCCACTTCCCCTCTGGTAACCACCAGTCTAATCTCTGTCTCTCTGTGTTTGCTTGTTGTTGTTTTTATCTACTACTTATGAGTGAGATCATACAGTATTTGACCTTCTCCCTTTGACTTATTTCACTTAGCATACTACCCTCAGTGTCCATCCATGTTGTCACAAATGACTGGATTTCATCGTTTCTTATGGCTGAGTAGTATTCCATTGTGTATATATACTAGAATTTTTTCTGTCTCTTCACTTGGCTGACTCTTCCTACGTATCCTTAAGATCTTAGCCCAGATGCCCTTCTTCCAGGAAACCTTTTGATCTTCCCCAAGTCTGTGTTAGTTGCCCATCTTACGTGCTCCAATAGCATACTGTTTTTTCCCTTCTTACTGTGCTTATGACACTGTATTTTAATTATGTATTTAATTTTATGTTGCCTCCAGAAATTGTGAACTCTGAGAGCAGAGATACTGTGTTCGTTCTTGTGTTTCCTACCACATAGTAGGAAACACTCAATGTCAATTTGTTGAAATGAACTGAATGTAGTATGTGAGGGAGAAGGAGAAAACAAGGGTGTCTGTTAGTTTCTAGTATAGGTGACCCAGGTGAGTGGTTGTCATCAATTGAGAGAGAATGATAGAGTGGAATTGCAGGGGTCATAGGGTGTGTTCATTATCAACTTTGCTAGATGATGTCAAATTATTTTCCAAAATGCTTTTCCTAATTTATATTCATACCAGTAGTGAATATGTCTTCCATTTGCTTTTAAAGATTTTATTTATTCATTTTTTTTCCCCCCAAAGCCCCAGTAGATAGTTGTATGTCATAGGTTCACATCCTTCTAGTTGCTGTACGTGGGACTCGGCCTCGCGTTGGACGGAGAAGTGGTGCCCTGGGGCGCGCCCGGGATCCGAACCCGGGCCGCCAGCATCAGAGCGCGCACACTTAACCGCTAAGCCACGGAGCCGGCCCCTTCCATTTGCTTTTAAAAAAATATATTTAGGTGAAATACATATAACATAAAAGTAACTGTTTTAAAGTGTACAATTCAGTGACATTTAGTATATTCACAGTGTTGTACAACTCCCATTTCTCTTTAGTTCCAAACATTTTCATCGCCTGAAAAGCAACTCCCATACCTATTAAGCAGTTATTCCCTATTTCTCTCTCCCCTCTGTCCCTGGCAACTACCAATCTGCTTTTTGTCTCCATGGACTTACCTATTATGGATGTTTCATATAAATGGAGTTATACAACATGTGGTCCTTTGTGACTGGCTTCTTTCACTTAATATTGTTTTCAGGATTCTTCCATGTTGTAGCATGGATCAGTATCACATTTCTTTTTATGGCTGTAATATCCCATTGTGTGGATATACCACAATTTGCTTATCTATCATCAGTTGATGACACTTGGAGTTGTTTCCATTTTTTGACTGTTGTGAATAGCTCTTGTGAATATTATGAACATTTGTGAACAGGTATTTGTTTGAGCACATGTTTTCAATTCTTTTGGGTGTATATCCAGGAGTGGAATCACTGGATCATGTGATAATTCCATGTTTAACTTTTTTTTTTTTTTGTGAGGAAGATTGGCCCTGAGCTAACATCCATTGCCAATCTTCCTCTTTTTGCTGGAGAAAGATTGTCCCTGAACTAACATCTGTGCCAGTCTTCCTCTATTTTGTATGTGGGTCACCGCCACAGCATGGCTTGATGTATGGTGGGGGTCCGTGCCTGGGATCTGAACCTATGAACCCCAGGCTGCCCAAGTGGAGTGAGCGAGCTTAACCACTACACCACCGGGCCAGCCCCCACCATGTTAACTTTTTGAGGAAACACCAAACTATTTTCCACAGTGAGTGAGTCACTTTACATTCCCACCAGCAATGTATGGGGGTTCCAGTTTCTTGCCAACACTCGTTATTTTCCATTTTAAAAAATTATAGCCATCCTAGTGGGTGTGAAATGGTATCTCATTGTATTTTTGATTTGCATTTCCCTGATGACAAATGATGTTGAGAATCTTTTCATGTGCTTGTTGGCCATTTGTATATCCTTTTTGGAGAAAATGTCTAAGTTATTTGCCCATTTTTAAATTGGATTGTTTGTCTTTGTTGTTGGGTTGTAAGACTTTTCTTTATATATTCTGGATACTAGACTTTTATCAGATACATGATTTGCAAATATTTTCTCCTGCAAAGATAGTCTGTAGGTTGTTATTTCACATTGTTGGAAATGCCTTTTGATGCACACAAGTTTCTATTTTTGATGAAATTCAATCTTTTGCTTTTGTTGCTTGTACATTTGGTGTTATATCTAAGAAGTCATTGCCATATTCAAGGTCATGAGGACCGCTATATTTTCTTCTAAGAGTTTTATAGTTTTAGCTCTTATATTTAGGTGGTTGATCCACTTGAGTTAATTTTTGTCTGTGGTGTGAGGTAGTGGTCCAACTTCACTCTTTTGGTTGTGGATATCCAATTGTCCCAGCACCATTTTTTGGAGAAACTGTTCTTTCCTCATTGAATGGTCTTAGCACCCTTGTTGAAAATCAATTGCTATCCATGTGTGGGGTTTATTTCTGGACTCTCAATTCTTTTTTTTTTTTTTATAATTTTTTAAATTTATTTATGTTTTCCCCCAAAGCCCCAGTAGGTAGTTGTATGTCATAGCTGCACATCCTTCTAGTTGCTGTATGTGGGACGCGGCCTCAGCATGGCCGGAGAAGCAGTGCGTCTGTGCGCGCCCGGGATCCGAACCCAGGCTGCCAGTAGCAGAGCTCGCGCACTTAACCGATAAGCCACGGGGTCGGCCCTGGACTCTCAATTCTATTCCATTGACTTATATGTCCTTATTCCATTACTATACTCTTTTGATGTTATAGCTTTGTAGTACGTTTTGAAATTAGAAAGTGAGAGTTTTTTAACTTTGTTCGTCTTTTTCAAGATTATTTTGACTATTCAAGGCCCCTCGAAATTCCATATGAATTTGAGAATTGATTTTTTTCCTTTCTGCAAAAAATTATGATTGAGATTGCATTTAATTTGTACATTGCTTTGGATAGTATTGCCATCTTAACAGGATTAAGTCTTTCAGTCAGTGAACATGGGATGTCTTTCCATTTATTTGTCTTTAATTTCTTTCAGCAATATTTTGTAGTTTTCAGTCTACAGTAGTCCGCCTTTATCCACAGGGCATATGTTCCAAGACCCCCAGTGGGTGCCTGAAATTGTGGATAGTACCCAATCCTATATATATTATGTTTTTTCCTATATATACATACCTATGATAAAGTTTAATTTATAAATTAGGGGCAGTAAAGAGATTAACAATAATGACTAATAATAAAATAGAACAGTTATAACAATATACTGTAATAAAGGTTACTATAGATCGTAGCAACCTCAGCATATGATTTTTTTCCTTTCCTTGTTAAGGTGAGAACTTTAACTTTTTCATTTAAAGAAAGTGCTTTAGGGCTTCTGTTTGGCATAACTGAATTGCCAATATCACTACTTTTGTGCTTTGGGGCCATTAGTAAGTAAAATAAGGGTTACTTGAACACAAGCATTACGATGCCGAGACAGTTGATCTGATACTAAGTGACTGCTGGGTGGGTAGTGTATACAGAGTGGATATGCTGGACAAAGGGATGGTTCATGCCTTGGATGAGGTGGAGTGGGAGGTATGAATTCTGGAATTTCCCATTTAATATTTTCAGATCACGGTTGACCATGGGTAACCGAAACCTCGGAAGACAAAACCATGGATATGGGGGGACTACTCTCCCAATCTTTCACCTCCCTGGTTAAATTCACTCCTAGGTATTTTATTCTTTTGGGTGCTATTATAAATGGAATTGTTTTCTTAATTTCATTTATGGATTATTCATTGCTGGTGTATAGAAACACAGCTGATTTTTGCATGTTGATCTTGTACCCTGCAATTTTGCTGAATTTGTTTATTGGCACTAGTAGTTTTTTTTGTGGATTCTTGGGAATTTTCTCTACCTAGGATGATGTCATATGAGAATAGAAATAGTTTTACTTCTTCCTTTCCAATTTGGATGGCTATTTTTTTCTTGCCTTATTGACCTGACTAGGTCTTTCAGCACAGTGACAAATAGCCATGGTGAAAGTGGGCATCCTTGTCTTGTTCTTAATCTTAGAGGAAACACTTTCAGTCTTTCACCATTGAGTATTAATGTTAGTTGTGGGTTTTTCATAAATGCCCTTTATCATGTTCAGGAAGTTTCCTTCTATTCCTGGTTTTTTGAGTGTTTTTATTATGAAAAGGTATTGGATTTTGTCAGATGCTTTTTTGTATCAATTGAGATGATCACGTGTTTTTTGTTTGTTTTACTCATTCTGTGAATGTGGTACATTACACTGATTGATTTTTGTATGTTGAAACACTCTTGCGTTCCTGGGATAAATCTCACTGGGTCATGGTGTATAATACTTTCAAAATGCTCCTAGATGTGGTTTGCTGGTATTTTGTTGAGGATTTTTGCATCTACATTCATAAGGGATATTGGTTTGTAGTTTTCTACTTTGTCTGGCTTTGATATCATAATAGTACTTGCTTCAAAGAATGAGTTAGAAGTGTTCCCTGCTCTTGTATTTTTTGGAAGCGTTTGGGAAGGACTGGTGTCAATTCTTCTTTAAACATTTGGTAGAATTCACTAGTGAAGCCATCTTGTCCTGGTCTTTTCTTTGTTTGGAAGATTTTTTGATTACTTATTCAATCTCTTCACGTGTTATAGATTTATTCAGATTTTCTAGTTTTATTTATTTATTTATTTGTTTGTTTGTTTGTTTGTTTATTTATTTATTTATTTATTTATGTGAGGAAGATCAGCCCTGAGCTAACATCCGTGCTAATCCTCCTCTTTTTGCTGAGGAAGACCGGCTCTGAGCTAACATCTATTACCAATCCTCCTCCTTTTTTTCCCCAAAGCCCCAGTAGATAGTTGTATGTCATAGTTGCACATCCTTCTAGTTGCTGTATGTGGGACGCGGCCTCAGCGCGGCTGGAGAAGTGGTGTGTTGGTGCGCACCTGGAACCCGAACCCTGGCCGCCAGTAGCGGAGCGCACGCATTTAACCGCTAAGCCGCGGGGCCGGCCCAGATTTATAATTTTTTTAATGCATTTGTCTTTTAAATCGTATTGGAAACACAAAGAGGAGTTACAAACCAAAATACAGTAACACCAACCTTTATATTTACCTATATAGTAACCTTTATTGAAATTCTTTATTTCTTCGTATGGCTTTGAGTTACTGTCTAGTGTCCTTTCATTATGAAATGACCCTGTCTAGTGTCATTTCAGCCTGAAGGACTGCCTTTAGCATTTCTTTTAGGGGGGGCCTAGTAACAATGAAATCTCTCCACTTTAAATTGCCTTGGAATGCCTTAATTTCTGTTTCATTTTTGAAGGATGATTTTACCAGTTAGAGAATTCCTAGTTGGCATTTTTTTTCCTTCAGCACTTTACATACAGTTGTGTTACCACTTTCCAGCTAACCTTCGTGGTTTCTGATGAGAATTTGGCTGTTAATCTTATTGAGGATTCCTTGTACATAATGAGTTGCTTTTTTTTTTTTTTGCTACTTTCAGGATTCTCTCTTTGCCTTTCAACTGTTTGATGATAATGTGTCTCAGTGTGGATCTCTTTGAGTTTATCTTTCTTGGAGCATATTGAGCTTGGGTCTGAAGCTTCATGTTTTATCAAATTTTGAAAGTTTTTCACCATTATTTCTTCAAATATTCTTTCTCTACCTTTCTGTTTCTCCTCTCTTTCTGGGACTTCAGTTATATCTATGTTGGTATGCTTGGTGCTGTCCCACAGGTCTCCTAGGCTCTTTTCATTTTGTTCTTTCTTTTTTCTTTCTTCTCCTCAGACTAGATAATTTCAGTGTTCTTCAAGTTCAGTGTTTCTTTCTTATGTCTGCTCAAATGTGCTGTTGAAACCCTCCAGTGAATTTTTCGTTTCAGTTATTGTATTTTTCAGCCCCAGAATTTCTGTTTGGTTTCTTTTTGTAATTTCTATCTCTATTGAGACATTATTCTCCTGGTTTCTTTTAGCTCTTTTTCTTTTACCTTTATCTCTTCAGGCATATTTAAGACAGTTTATTTAAAATCTTTGTCTAGTATGTCCAATGTCTGTTCTTCCTCAGGCACAGTTTCTATTAATTTTTTCTGGAATGGGCCATACTTTCTTTTCTTTGCTTGCTTGGTGATTTTTTTGTTCTTGTTGAAAACTGGACATTTTGAATAGTATAATGTGGTAGCTCTGGAAATCAAATTCTTCAAAGTTTATTGTTATTGCTTGCTGTAGACTGTGGCTTTTGTTTGCTTAGGGATTTTTAAAAACTATTTTTGTAAAGTCTGTATCACATATGTTCTCTGAAGTCTGTGTTCCTTTAGCTTGTGCTCAACTAGTGTTTCAATGGAGATTTCCTTGAATGCTAGGGGCCTAAATAAATAAATAAAAATGGAAAACAGGAAGAAGAAGAAGAAGAAGATAATCATTTCCCATTGTTTGCTAATTGTCTCTGTTTAGGGGCATCCCTTCATTTATTAGCTAGACCATTTGCAACTGTGCCTTAATCTTGACTCTCTGCTTGTGTCGAACCTAGAGATCAATCAGAGGTGAAAGCTTAGGGTATTCTCAGGTCTCAGAGCATGCGTCTCCTGCCCTGAGCATTCATATGACTTTCTAAGTCCCATAATATATGTGGTGCTTTTGAATGCCCTAATTTCCCAAGAAATTCTCTCTCCAGCTTTTTCTCCCAGGCTTTTGGTGCTCTATTGTTTGCCCCAGCTGGCAGCAGGTTTTTCCTTTTTCTTATAATTTTTTTTTTTGAGGAATGTCTTCTTTTGCACCCTTAGAGAGTTCGGAGTTAGGTGAAAGAGATAAGCACCTTGCAGCAGTTCTTCAGGCAGCCCCCAGACAGGTCAAACTAATACAATTCTCTGAGAATAAGATCTGCTGTGCTGTCTTCAGAACCAAGGACCAGTGTCCTACACTAAGAACGTAGGCTGCTGTCTTTGAGACCACTGCTGAGCCAGGTTGGGAGATGGGGCAAGGGAAAGTAAAAATGCCATGAAGCTTTCCTACTGTTTTCTTTTTTTTTTTAATAATTTTATTTATTTATTTTTTCCCCAAAGCCCCAGTAGATAGTCGTATGTCATAGCTGCACATCCTTCTAGTTGCTGTATGTGGGACGCGGCCTCAGCATGGCCGGAGAAGCGGTGCGGCGGTGCCCGCCCAGGATCGAACCCGGGCCGCCAGCAGCGGAGCGCACGCACTTAACCGCTAAGCCACGGGGCCGGCCCTTTCCTACTGTTTTCAAGTTACCTTTTTTTGATTCAGTGTTTGCTTGTTTGTTGTAATCCTTTGACAATTTTAGAGTTCCGAAAAATTTTATTCTCACAGTTTTTGCTTGGTTTTTTAAGGTTTCTGTAGAGGGACTGGCTCTTGGAGCTATTTACTCTTTTCTGCTGATCTCACTCTTGAAAGGGAGATAATGTTGAGTTTGTGGTGCCTGTGGCAAGGCCCAGTGTACCTGTTCCACAGGTAGTTAGCTATAAGAGTTTGAATCTTTCTTTCTTAGGGAGGAGATCTGAGCTATAAATAGGGATTGGGAGGTCCTCAGCTTATTGTGGAAAATACAAGGGTGGATAAGATCATTAGGCAGGATCCAAGGACTGTCTCCATAGAGGAGACCACAATGGAGGTAGAGAACCAATGGTCACAAAGTACAAGGAAAACCAGGAGACTGTGGTAGAGTGAAAGCTAGGAAGGTAGAGTTGCAAAGAGAGGAGTATGATTTCCACTGTGAAGATGAAACTGAAACAAGGTGTCTTTATCATAAATTGTTTCAGTAGAATAATGACATTTGAATGAAAAGAGGAGAGGAACTGGATGGTAATTAGAAAGTGACACAAGGTCAAAGATTTATTTTCTTTTTTAAGTTGGCATAAGATTTGAATATATTAGGCTGGAAATGGTAGGAGGACCTGTGGAGAGGATAGAGTGGAACAGGGATGAATGAGGGAGCTGGATCTTAGAGAAGGACAGAGGAATAGAGTTAAGAGCACAGATGGAGCTGGCTTTCATTGGACCACTTTTTAAGTCTGGAGGCAAGGTGGGAGATGATTAAGGATTTAGAGAAATTTAAGAGTGGGAATTGGAAAGCCAAGGAAAAGTATACTGCATGGATTAACTTTTTTGTGTGTGTGTGAGGAAGATCAGCCCTGTGCTAACATCTGCCAATCCTCCTCTTTTTTTTGCTAAGGAAGGCTGGCCCTGGGCTAACATCTGTGCCCATCTTCCTCCACTTTATATGGGACGCTGCCACAGCAGGGCTTGCCAAGCGGTGCGTCGGTGCGTGCCCAGGCTCTGAACCTGCAAACCCAGGGCCGCCGCAGCGGAGCATGCGCACTTAACCGCTTGCGCCACTGGGCCAGCCCCAACTTTTTTTGATGAAGTAGAAAAGATGTATTGAGTAAGAGTTGGGGTGAAGTTTGAGGGGAGTGGTGAAGGCCTGGAATAATTACTGAAGAGAATGAAAAAGTGAGCTGGCCAAGGATAAGAAAAAGAATTGATTGTTAGTTGGAGGGTTCAGTTGAGGTTGGAGGCTGATAATGAAATGGTACTAGCATGACCACTTGTGATTTCTCCAGCAAGTTAAAATAGATTTATAAAATTAGCTTGAGGTTTTTCTTGGCAGATGGTAGAAAAGGATAGAGGTGAAGTGGATTATAGGTCTCTGTTGTAAGAAACAGGTAAGATGTTCAACCATATAATCCATTGTGGATAGGTAAGAGAGCTAAGGCAGTGGTTAATAGACAAGGAGAAAATGGAGGGATTTGAGGATTGATTGACTCAGATTGAGGAACAGGTGGAGTGGGAGAAGGGGGTGAGAGTGCTGGCAGAACCAGAGGCTGTGGTCACAGATTGAGACATTTGAATTTTACTTCAGAGGTCGAGCAGTTCAAGGTGATGAATGATAAAGTCTAGGATGTGGCCCTGGGAGTGGGTGAGTGAAAGTGAAATGGAGCTAAACGTTATTGATTTTAAGGAGGTCAAAGAACCGTAAGGCTAAGATGTTGGTTAAATTTCTTATATGCTCCTTGAAGCCAACCTAATGGCATGACTTGGAATGGAGAGGAAGACTGAGCCTTGTGCCAGCATTTTTAATGAATGTGGACAATTATTAATATTAGTTAATGAACAACAGTGGATGCAGCCTTGCCAAGTTAATTTTTCTTAGATAATTAGTTGTTTCCTATGGAGATAAAGCTATGGTCAGTTTATTTGGAAATAAGCAGATATTAAGTTAGGAAAATCAAGCCCATATAAGCACTGTTCATACCATTAATTTATCTGCAGACATTTACTGGATGCTTTTTCTGGCACATGAAGTTGCTCACAGCCTAGGAGAGGAGATAAACATCTAAATAGATAATTGATATAATGTGCTAAGTGTTAGAGTTATGGTCGCATGTGGGATATATCCTAAAATCCATTGGGATGGCCAAGAAACCATCAAAATTGCTGCTTAAGTTTATCCATTTCATTGTATGTACTGTGTGTATAATTTTTTTTTTCTTTGTGATGAAGATTGGCCCTGAGCTAACATCTGTTGTCCATCCTTCTCTTTTTGCTGAGGAAGATTGGCCCTGGGATAACACCCATGCCCATCTTCCTCTACTTTATATGTGGGACACCTGCCACAACATGGCTTGATAAGCAGTTCGTAGGTCCGCACCTGGGATCCAAACCTGCGAACCCTGGGCTGCCGAAGCGGAGTGCATGAACTTAACCACTACGCCACCAGGCTGGCCCCATGTATAATTTTTTTATGCAAAAGATTTCAGACAATATAAAAAGTATAGATAACATACAAACATCCATGTACACAGCATGTGGTTTAAGAAATAGAATATTACAGATACAATTGAAAGCTTCCTATGTATCCTTCCCTAATCCTATTCTCTTTTCTTTTTCTCTTTCCTCCCCACACTGAATTTGGTGTTCATCATTCACATGAATTTTTTTTAGTTGCCCGTTTTGAACTTTATAAAATTGTCCCTACTTTTCTTATCTTTCTGCAAGTTGCTTTTTTCCCAGTCAACATTGATTTTAAGAATTTTCAACATTGATATGTTAAGCTCAAGTTCATTCATTTTTCCTGCTGCATAGTTTTCCATTTTATGACTCTTCCTTCTTAATTTTCCTGATGGTGAATATTTAAATTGCTCTAATTTTTCATATTATAAAGTGCTGTTATAAATATTCCTTTATACATCTTTTTAAGCTCAGTTATCAATTGCTGCATAAGAAATCACCCTAAAATTTAGCAGCTTAAAACAGCAAATATTTATTATCTCACAGTTTCTGTGCATTAAGCATCTAGGCCTAGCTTAACTGGGTGTGTCAGAGTTAGAGTCTGTTACAGGATTACAATCAGGTGGCAGTGGGCCTGCAGTCATCTCAAGGCTCACTTAGGGGAGGATTTGCCTCCTTTCTCACTCACATGGTTGTTGGCTGGTCTGAGGTCCTCATTGGCTGTTGACCAGAGACGTCAGTTTCTCTCCACCTGATGTCTCCAGAGGGCAGCTCACAATATGGCAGCTGGCTTCCTGAAGAGTGAATGGGTGAGTGATTGAGAGAGGGAACCCAAGGTGAAGCCACAGTGTATTTGTAAGCTAATCTTAGAATCTCATCACTTCTGTCATATTCTGTTCAGTAGGAGTGAGTTCCAGTCCATGCTCAAGAGGAGGAGATTACATAAGGATGTGAATATAGCAGGAAGTGGGATCGTTGGAGGCCTTCCTAGAGGCTGCCTGCCATACTGGGTCATAGGGTACACATCATCAACTTTACTTTAGATGTTGTGAAATCTCTCCCAGAGGTGGCTATTCTAATGTATACTTTCCTAAAAAATAAGACTTAAACTTTACTGATGTTTAAAATAGAAATTGACATTGGTGGCTTGTGTGTTAGAGGCTTGTTTGTTTCTTACAGTATTCAGTATTGGGAAGGAATAATGGGAGTTTCAAATTTGTTTCTATGTATTGCCAGTTTATGTGTCTGGTTGAAAGTATTGGTACATTATGTTATCTAGATTTAGCAACATTAATGCTCATGAAATGGACAACTTATCTAAGAAACATCTGCAAAGAAAAACCTGGATTAAAATAAGAGGAATAATGCAAACATATGTTAAGAAAATGGGAGAACTGATACTTCTACTCTTGGTATAAGCTCTTAGCTGTGTATGAGAGAAAAATAATTGTGATCTATAGTGTTTGACAGGAAGTCAAATGAAATGAAAACATTAAAATCACAGAGACCATTTCTTTATAATTTAATTATAATTTTTATTTTTGTACTTTATAATTTACCGCTGTTGTGACAATGAACCTCACCCTAATTGTATTTTGTATGTTAAGATATTAGCTAACAATAGTAGTACAAGCACATTATATATAGAAATTAAATAAATATACATATATTGGGGGTATATGATCCAGTTTGTAGATTATTCTTTTATTTTTTTATTATTTTTTTTTTTTAAAGATTTTATTTATTTTATTTTTTCCCCCCAAAGCCCCAGTGGATAGTTATATGTCGTAGCTGCACATCCTTCTAGTTGCTGTATGCGGGACTCGGCCTCAGGATGAACGGAGAAGTGGTGCCTCGATGCGCACCCGGGATCCGAACCCGGGCCACCAGCATCGCAGCGCGCGCACTTAACCACCAAGCCACAGGGCCGGCCCAGATTATTCTTTTAGAATCCTAGAGGTATGAAAAGAATACTGCATGAGTCAAGAGGAGGGAACAATTGATTGCCTAAAGAAGTCAAGAAAGTCTTCACAAAGGAGGCAGATTTTGAACTGGGTCAAAGGGAAAGACAGGAGTCTGGCAGAAAAGGATAAAGAGGACATTTTTGGCAGAGGAAACAGCATTTACAATGGAACAGATCCTCAGGGTATGGCTTTTTGAAGAGTGATGATAACTTCCCTGGGCGGTTAGAGGGAGAATTGTCGGGGAGGTGAAGGAAGATGAGAAGGGAGGTGTAGAAGGTGGCCAGAATGGAGGCTCTGTACAGCTAGTGGAGATCAGTTATTAGGACATTGTCATGATGCACTAGAACTGAGGGTCTCTTAGTTCTCTGATTGGAAACTGGCTAGTTTGGCACTACAGTGCTATCCTTTAGGTTGAGACTTCAAAGGCCAGCCTCAACTTACAGCTCCCAGTGATAGGGAGCAATAGTTTCCCATTGAGAATTTTCTGACTATTGTTTTTATTTTTCATAAACAAAAAATTGAGAGAGGATAAATTTTATTATTATTATTATTTAAACAGCTTTATTGAGATATAATTCACTTAAACTGTACATATTTAAAAATTACAATTTGATAAGTTTTGACGTATGTATATACCTGTCACGCCATTGCTGCAATCAAGATAATGAACACATTCATCACCCCAAATGTTTCTTCGTGCCTTTTGGATGAATTTTTAAAAATTTAACACAATATATTAAAATAAATATATGTAAAATAAAATAATTCTTGTAGGGAGTTTAGTGAGTGGTCACATTTTAAAAAGTTTTCTATTATGAACATTTAAAAACCCACACAACACAAGATTAGTTTAATAAAGTTCCATGTACACCCAACTTCAGTGTGTTGTAGCATTTTTAATCTTATTATCATAATGCTTATACTTTTTGCTTTCTTACAAATATAGTGCTTTCTTGCAAAAGGCTGATTATATGAATTCTTCATTTTACAAAAGAGGAAATTAAAACCTAGAGAAATTGAATTACTTGAAAAGAAATTGTAAATTATGGAAATGTGGGAGTTGATGGGGAGGAAAAAATGTATTTTTTACTCCTGTGTTTGCTAGACCCTTGCTACTCAAAAGTGTGTTCTATGGACTGGCAGTATGGCCGTCACCTGGCAGTTTATTAGAATTATAGATTGTCATGTGCCACCTCAGACCTATTGAACCAGAAATTGTATTTTAAAATCCAGGCAATCGTGAACACATTAAAGTTTGAGAAGCACAGTGTTAGGGCAAATTGCCTCTTTGGGCAACAATGAAATTTTGTAATTAAAAATCTTTCTTGAACTGAGTAGGTGAAAGAGCAAAAAAATTGGAAACCTGACTTTAGTTACTGCTTAGTTTCTGTTATTGAATGATGCCCTATATATAGTACTATGAGAAGTTAATCTTTTAGCTTTCCCTATGTCACCATTTTAAAATTATAAGAAGAAAGATTCTGAGGATAAAGTACAAATAAATACCCTAAACTATTGTAATTACCCATTTATGTCTTTTGCCAGGATTATGTTTGGTCTATAAGGGTGAAATAGGAGCCTCATAGCTATTTTTTTTATAGCCGCATAAGTTGATAAAACAAAGCAAAACCCAGAGTCCCCCCCCGCCCCCTTCATTCCAAAGATAGCAAAATTGGGCAACCAGAAGGCAGAATTAAACACTGTTCAATGTGTATACCAAGGGAGGACCTCATGTTGTGTTCAATCTAGCTGGCTAGGAAACTCTTCCATTAGCCTCTTCCTAATGTTTGCACTGAATGAGCCATTACGTTTTGAAGGCAACACTGACTGAATTCAGTATTGATGCATTCACTCACCAACTTTTCTGCCTCGGGCAGAACAGTTTTTTACTAATGGTACAAACAGCAGCCACTGGCTTCATCCTCACTCTAAAGGAAGCCTTGTGATATTGCTTCTATTGCCATATCCCTTATATGTATGGGCCCCATTGTGATTCTGTTCTTTGTGCCCATGCTCCAAAAGCATTTTCTAGATGATTGTTACTCATTAATAGAAACCCTTTTGGTATGGTCCCAGGTAAAAACCTGTGTAGGACTGAAATGTGTTCTGAGGTGTATTGTGTTCAAGTAAGGTATTAGTATCTTAACAAAGAGGAAATATGAATGTTGTGTTTTGATTTGTAGCGTTTTCACATCAAGTACCTAGTTGATATATCTTCATACCTTTCCAGAGAAGGATTTGGCAGCTGAAAAAACATTTAGATTCAGAATTTAGTTAAAGAGGTTTTACTAGTCCTTTGTACTGCTGTTGTATTCTTTCTGATGAAAGCATATGCTCTAGAATTAACCAGTAAAATAAGTGATTCCAGATTTACGAAAGCCATGGGTCCTCAGAGCCTGGTATGTACTCAGGCAAACAGTCATATACAACATGTAAACTGCAGTGATTTCAGTGATGCCTGATTGGATCTAAGGAAACCCATATATCAGATCCCATAGTATGTTAATGGAAGGCTTTACCCAGTGGAATTATTTCATTGGCATTTACACTGTGGGACTACGGACCATTACTACCAATCCGATTTCCATTTTAATGCTAATGGATAATTTAAAAATAAATTTAAAAAAATGTAAAATGAACCTTTAATATATGAAGTCCCAAAGCAATTAAAAAATATGGTGAAGTGCTATCACTTCTAAGTGTTGTGTTTGAGCTTATGATATGAAAGAGATAAAAATATGGCCCCTGTTGAAAATTTGCATCTTCACTATTTTGAGCCTTTTTCAGTATGATAGACTGAGAGTCCTCTTGTATATTCTGGATTGTCTTTACTTAATTTCAGCCTGGACTCTTAAGCTATAAAGTCCAGCTTGTGCTCTTGCAGTGTCCTACGTGTTTGTTTTCTTTCATTTGTGGTTACGCAATTAGTAATATGTAGTGAAAATATGGTTAGTGTGGGAATAGCTCAAATTAAAATTGGAAACTGGACTTGGCATGTATTCAATTCATTGCCCAGGGTTAAAGTCCAGAACCGCAGATAGTGGATCTTCACCTTTTTCTCCTAGTATTTTAGTTTACTGATGATTTGAAACCATAGCAGTTAATATACTTTAGCCTTTGCTTTTACAGACGAGAAATGGATCTTATACTTATCGCCAGGTTTCAAAACTATTTACACTAAGTGGGATGGTTTACTACCTCAGGGGTAGTGCATTAAGCCTATTGCTCTTGAGAATCCATTTTCATCTCTTCTCACCAATTGATGGGACAGATATGACAAGCCTTTAAAGTTGAGTGGAAATTTTCTGTGGGGTGGGCTGTTGTATTAAATTGTTCCTTACCACCACCATGGATGTTGTAAAGACTTGTGAGTGGGTAGCCTATGGCTAAGAAAAGAGATATATTGTCTGCGGTAGGGAGGCTGTAAGGTCTGATATATAGGGAATAGTTTTTTTCCTATCTGCCCACTATTTCCTTCTCCTTTAAATTGTAACTTGAATCTATCCACTCTAAAGAGGTTTTCTTGATTTACCAACACCAGAAAGGGTTAGTCAAGCTCTTAATTGTGTGTAATGTTGTGAGAGCCTTGTTTAAAGAGAATATGTATAGTCGTTATACATAAAATTCCTAAATTCTACCAATATATTCTTATATTTTTGTTTGCCATATTTAAAAATTTAGATTTAGTGTGTTTATGTTGAGTGTTGTTTGCAAGGGACAGGGATTACCTAATTAATGTGATAACCACCCCCCAATAATTCTTAGTTGAAAATACCCTGTTACCATTATGCTAACGACCATTCATTTGCCTCTTATTTCTGTGCATTTTTTTAATAAATAGAATTATAATAATATAGTGACTAAGAAAAATGTTATGTGACATTAATATATAGTGTCAAAAGAAAAAATACATAAAATAAGCTTTGAAATTAAATAACCCCCACATTAAAGAGCCTTGATTCTATTTTAAGGACTTATTTAGAATAAAAAGTAGAGTTTTGAAATGAGGCAGAAGTTTCCAGTAACAGTTAAATTACTAATCAATAAACATTTTTTAATGACGGCTCCTTTACCCGCTGGAATTAGTTACAGGCTGTAAATGACACACTAAAGGCGCAAGAATTCTTTCTGGCTAGATTTTTCTCTGATTGAACTTACTTTAGTTTTCAGAATGTCCTCATTTAGAATTTTTTAACAGCTCATGGATTTGGTCTCTGAGTTACTTTACCTCTACTCAAGGTGAGTTATTTAATTCTTAGAAAATCAGATCAACACACTTAATCATGTTTGCAAGCATCAGGAATTCTTAAGGCGAATTTAATATGCTTTCCTCTCTAACTGTAGCTATGTAAGAGATCACAAACAAAACATTAAGATAACAGCAACAAAATTTTTCTGTAGAATCAAGAACTACCCCTCTAGAATATGCATCCAGGCGTGAGGTAGCTTTTATTTATCACAGACTCCAAGAGAAATAGCAACTCATTTCACTTTTGTTGGCCCTGCTGCTGATTCACAGATTTCTATGTGACTTTTCAAAATATATTTCTGGGGAACAAAGTTCATTGTAGTCTAAATGCAAACATATGTTTCTGTATATTAAGCAAGTATTTTAATATATTATTATTACTTGAGCTAATAACAAATAGTCATCTGTCAGTGAACTAAAAAGGTACAAAGTTCACAGTAATTCTTAGATAGCTTAGTAATTACCCAGACAGCTTGTTAGAAAAGCTGTTTAAATCTAGGATTATGAAATACACTGATGGCTATTTTACTCCTATGGAGTTTCCAAAGATTGTTAGTACATTTGTCTATAATTATACACAAGTTCTCGGAGTCTTCATTAATGAAATTTATATTCTAAGCCAGAATTGATATCACTTATCAATTGTACTGACTTGTTGCTCCCCCACCCCAGCCCCTTGGTGTTGATGTTAAACCCATACTTTTCTGTCTTTTCTTCTTATTCGCCTCTCCTCATTTCAGTAAAAAAGAAAAATCACAAATAGTATGGTGATCACTTATATTTAATTTGCTTTTCAACAAATATTTTCCGAATAAAGAAATTTCTTTGGGTTCTGGGAACTTCTTGAGGGAAGAGAATGTGAAGAGGTAGAAGAGAGAGAAAATTAACTTTACAAAAACAGAAACTTAATATATTTTCTTCATTTTCTTAAAGATTTTTTTTTTATTTATTCAGTTTTTTCCCCCCAAAGCCCCAGTAGATAGTTGTACGTCATAGGTTCACATCCTTCCAGTTGCTGTACGTGGGACTCGGCCTCGCGTTGGACGGAGAAGTGTTGCCTCGGGGCGCTCCCGGGATCCGAACCCGGGCCGCCAGCATCAGAGCGCGCGCACTTAACCGCTAAGCCACGGGGCCGGCCCTATTTTCTTCATTTTCTAATTATCGTTCCATTATATCATGCCTTTATGTGTTCCTGGCAGCACGTATACATGAATTTACCATAGCAGCTGTGGTACTTAATGGACTCTTAAAAGTCATGTTTGGATATAACTAAACAAGTGTATATTTGTTCCCTTCTAATGAAATTACCTTTAACTGCCATCTTAAAAAAAAAGCCAACTCCCAATTTCTTTAACTAGATTATTTTAAATAACATAAATGTATAAAATGCTTCACTATTAACTTTAAAAAATGGCTATTAGAACAAACTTTACTCTTCTAAGGTTTTATTTCCATTCTTAAAAATACCTACTTGGGTATATTTACATTTAGCTTTTTTATTTCCTAAGGTATTTGTAGTTGTTTCTTTGTTGTTTAGTAATCAGAAAACTCCTACACATCTCCATTCTGATATTAAATCACCATTTAGGCTCAACTTAAATGTTTCATTTATTTCTTTTGTTCTTCTCATAATAAGGCGATACATTTTAGATCATGATGCAAAATGTAGATGACCAGATAGGACATTAATTAAAGAAGCAAAAGAATCTTTTCTGCTCTAGAAGGGGTTTGTCTACTACTTAAATTTGAATTTTTTCCCCTCTGAAATATTGTTTCACTACCTACAATCTGTTTTCCTTACTGAGTCATCCTGAAGCATTATAGTGTGGGCAGCAATTTCTTTTCCTGGGCATGGATATAATTAGATGAAGACATGTAGAGTAGACTGAGTATTAGCAGATAATTCTCAATTTTGAAAGACATACATGATCAAGTTTACGGAATGCGGTAAAAATGTCATGGGCTAGAATTTAGTAGTAATTTTGTATGTGTTTATAACATCTTTGACCCATAGAACTGAGTTTTCACATCCTTTTAAATCAGGGAGAACTGTACTCATTAAATTCAATTCTGTCTAATTTTTGTCAGTTTATTTTCTAGGATGTATACATTCAGTATATTTTTCTTGATTCCTTTTTGAGAGGCAAAGCTTCACAAATCTAGTAACTCCATTGTTTCAGTGATATTTATTATGATTGTCATTATTAACTCCAATTATTGTTATGACAGTAATAATTATAGTACCAAATGCTGCAAGATACTTGAGGTTAAAGGTGTAATAGTAGACCACCAGATCTTAATAATACAGTATTTGGTTTCTGCTTTAACTATGGACTCAGTGATGCTTACTGATAGAGCTGTTCCATTTCAAAGAAACATCACAGAAATTTATACTGAAAAGATAAATAAGGGTGTGATGCCAGTAAAAGAGGTTGGATATGTAGATAATGAGGAAAAGCCAAATTAAGCTAGTTACAGACTCCTGTCTCAAATTCCTATGGAATGAAGTAGGGTATAAATAGTTATTTAGGTGCGTACTCTGTGGTATATATTCCACTAAGAAACTCTTGGGAAGTCTTACATTATAATGTTGATCTAGAAAGCAGTTCTTTAATATATTAGTCTTATAACCCTAGATTCTGTGTTCTAGCAGTAAATTATTATGCCAATAAAAAGTGTTTGTATTGTTATATCTATTTAGTACTTTGCAACATGGAAAATTCTAGAAGTCAGCATATCTGCTATTCTAAACACAAGTCTGTTAACCAGCACCACCCACCTCCTCAGTGAAACAAACTGGATGGAATGGCTGCTGCTAGTGGAGAGATTGGTTCTCTCCTGGGGAAATCTTTTCCCTAGTTTCATGGATGTTTACTAACAGTAATCACTTCAATGTGTAAGTTTTATCCTTTCTTCCATTTAAAGGTTTTATCGGAAACACTAGTCTGAGCACTAGGAATTAATATAAGCGTTCAATGAATATTTGTTGAATTGAATTTATGCAGCTGCTTCTATTTCCTTATGAGCTAGATAAAATGCATTTTGTATATATTAATATTAGATTAATATGAACAATAAAATACCTTGCATGTGCTTTTGATTTTAAAGTACCTCTCTGTTTGTATCCTTCCCACATTTTTCCAGGCTTCAGGCTGCTGAATTAGGCTGCTTGGTCTTCAGTCAGCAAAATTCTGTTGGTGTATATGTCTGCACGAGATACAACACTTTATTCTAGCATAGGAAGAGTTTTCAAGTCATTCTTTTATTTTTCTTGCCTGCAGCTGCACTTTCCTTTATGCAGCTTTGCGAATGACCGAGTAAGAGGATTTCCTTTGAAAATTAGCGTATGGATTATTTAAAAAAAAAAAAAAAAGGAGGGGGCCGGCCCAGTGGCTTAGCGGTTAAGTGCTCGCTCTGCTCTCCGCTGCTGGCAGCCAGAGTTCGGATCCCGGGTGCGCACCGACGCACCGCTTCTCCGGCCATGCTGAGGCCACGTCCCACATACAGCAACTAGAAGGATGTGCAACTATGACATACAACTATCTACTGGGGCTTTGGGGGGAAAATAAATAAATAAATAAAATTATTAAAAAAAAAAAAAAGAAAGAAAATTAGCGTATGGTTTCCAAGTGTTTTGATATATTTCCTAAAATAATTTTCTCCACTATTAACAAAAGACCATAAAAGTTACAAACACATCAAATGCTAGTCCTGATAAAAGTTTGTTGCAGAAATTTCTCTCCTCCCTCTCATAATGAAATTAATGGTGTATGTTATCGTGTAGTGTGTTTTCTCACATTTCCTTCTCTTTGCATTTGAGACTGGTAAATTCTGTGGTATTTCCCCTCATAGCTTGCATGTGTTCTTCAAAATGACCTCTTTTGTACTCATATACCCTCAATTTTTAAAAAAAATTTTCTCTCCTACTCCCTCTCACCCTCTCTCTCTCTGTGTATCTATCTCTCTGTGTATCTATATATCTATATCTATACACATATATAAAATGTACATAGGAACACATATATACATATGCATATTCAGAATATTTTTTTCTGAACTATATGTAAGTTGCTGATATGATGCACTGTTAACACTAAAAACTTCAGTGCATATTTTTTAGAGACAAAGATGTTTTCTTTTATAACCATAATACAATTATCAAAATCAGGAAATTAACAATGATATACAGTAATATTTTTGTCTAATCTGTAGACCTTATTCAGATTTCATCAGTTTTTCCCACTAATGTCTTTTACAGCAAAAGGAAACAAATTATCAGCAAAGATTCAAAGTAGGAACATGAATTACATTTAGTTTTCATGTCTCTTTAGTATTTGGAACAATTTCTTTTTTTTTTTTTTTAAAGATTTTATTTATTTAATTTTTTCCCCCCAAAGCCCCAGTAGATAGTTGTATGTCATAGCTGCACATCCTTCTAGTTGCTGTATGTGGGACTCGGCCTCAGGATGGACGGAGAAGTGGTGCCTCGATGCGCACCCGGGATCCGAACCCGGGCCACCAGCATTGCAGCGCGCGCACTTAACCACCAAGCCACAGGGCCGGCCCTGGAACAATTTCTTAATCTTTCTTTATTTTTCATGACATTGACATTTTTTAAGAATATAGGCTGTTTATTTTGTAGGATACTTTTTCAGTTCAGGATTTTTTAATGTTTTCTTGTAATTAGATTATTACACGTTTTTGCCCGGAATGTCATAAAAGCGCTATTTTGTCCTTCTCAATGATTAGATCAAGTAGCATGATGTCTGTTTGTCACATTATTAGTGATATTAACTTTGATCGCTACCCTTAGGTTTTTATTTATCTTTTTATAGGTTTATTGAGGTATAATTGACATACAATGAACTGTGCACGTCTGGCTCCAGTTTTTAATGTAACTGATGAGTAAAGTTAATGACCTTAGAGTGTAGCCTTTCAAATTCTCTGAATTACAGGAACTTTATGAAATGTCAGGGCCATGTGCTAGCTTCGTTTGTCAACAAAGTCAGCGTAGGTTGTACATGTTATAAGGGGATAAATAGCTGGTCTAGAAGAAGGGCAGACTCTCTGACTTTGGAGTCTTTCTCTAGACTGAGTGGTGGGCATCTTTGTTGTGACCATGGCCTTTAAAATGTAGCTTCCTCATCTCATGCTACATTTGCCGTCATGAGTTATATTGGTAGCCCACTCTCAGATCAGTCTTAGGGATAAAAAAAGCTATTATAGATGGTGAAGACTAAGTTATAAACTATGTATAGGTAATCAATTTATAAATTAAATGCAGACTTCATTCAATATTATATAGCTAAGAATTATTAAGATTCCTTGGTGTGTATGTTTCTTGTAAGGGTTCATAAAAATTAGAATTTCAGTGTAGGAAGAGAGCTTAACCGCCACAATCTAGAGCTTTCCATGCTGTATGAAATAATGGGCCTCTTAACCATCTGGGCAGCTGGGCTGGCCCTGGGATATCTGGAGTCCTTGTGCTGATCACCTATGGCTACAAGCAGTCTTGTCTGTTTATCCTGGTGCGCTATATAAATAGTACCATTTTCTGTAGTACGAAGGGATAAGGAAGCACTGATTTTGTCCAACCACCATTTAATCTTTAAATCTCCTCTGCTGTATCTCTGCTAAATGATCGTTCATCCTAGCTATTTATTCGACAAATACTTGATACCAATTTTTGTGCCTGGCACCATGCTAGATGTAAGGAATATAGCAACAAATAAGACAGATAAGCTGCTACTTACTGAGCTTTTACATTCTATTAGGGAAATAGACAAAATCCACCTAAATGAATAAACGAGCATGGTAATTTTAGATTGAATAAGGTGCTATGGATGAAATGAACAGAATGATGAAAGAGATATTAGGTGATGCCACGTTAGAAGAGTTGTTCAAAGAAGATATTTTTGAAGAGGTATCATTTGACTGAGAACGGTAGGGTTAGAATGAGCAGGCTTCAAAAGAGCTGGGAGAAGAACATTCCAGGAAGAGGGACTAACAAGTGCATAGGACTGGGTGTAGGATACGGTTTGTTGTATTTGAGGAACAGAGTGGATGCATGGGTGGCTGGAGCATGGTGCTTGAAGAGCGGAGAATGATATGAGATGAGGTTGGGGAGATGAGCAGGAGCTAGATCATGCAGGGGCTTCTGGGCAGCGAGGAATTTGGATTTTATTCCAAAAAGCAGTGGGAAACCCTTGAAGGGTTTTGAAGGCATAACCTTTGGGACGATTCTTAACCTCTCTAAACCCAAGTTCCTAATCTAAAAGGCTTAATAGTGTTACCTACCTCATACGGCTGTTGTGAGGTTTACAAGAGCAAATTCATGTATCAGTGCCTCGTTAGCTCTTAATAAATATTCTAGATTATTATTATTAGAAACATGTTTTCTATTATAGGGCAGTGATAGCTTATATTAGGCTATTCTCATTATTAAATATGCTTCAAGATTATCTAGTTCTGTGCTTACTAGTCATGTTTTTGACTATTAATTTGATTTTCCAAGTACTTTGTTTGTTTGTTTTTTGTGAGATAGATCAGCCCTGAGCTAACATCCATGCCAATCCTCCTCTTTTTGCTGAGGAAGACCGGCCCTGAGCTAACATCTATTGCCAATCCTCCTCCTTTTTTTTTTTTTCCCCTTTTTCTCCCCAAAGCCCCTGTAGATAGTTGTATGCCATAGTTGCACATCCTTCTAGTTGCTGTGTGTGGGATGCTGCCTCAGCATGGCCGGACAAGCAGTACATCGGTGCGTGCCCGGATCCGAACTCGGGCCGCCAGTAGCAGAGCACGTGCCCTTAACCGCTAAGCCCTGGGGCTGGCCCCTCCAAGTACTTTGACACTAAGAATGGATGAAGTTTCTTGAGTAGGATATATAAGTATTTATGTTAACAAAAAGAGACACCTCTTTTTTAATACATCAATACATTTCTATTCTGGTTTATATATCAGTGTTTTATAAATTGAGTTATTAAATCTCATTACGGGGTGTATGAGTAAAATCCACTTAGGGATCAAGTCTAGATAAAGTCCAGATACAGATAAAGTCAACTTTCTGGACATTCAAGACAAAACAGGAGATTCTGGATGGTGGTAAATCACTACATGCATACAGTATTTACTTTCAAAACTTTTTTTGTTAGTTTACAATTATAACATTTTTCCAGTGGAAAAATATGATATGTAGTATGAAAAATGTGGGACTGACAGTATCTAAAAATTGTTGTTTGACAGAATCCTAAGTACTACCCTTAATTTTCTTTCTGCAACTTTAAAGTTACAGTCGATTTTCACTAATCATGGTAGTTAACGTTTCGTAAAGTCACCTCAAATGCCGAATTAGTGAATTCTGAACCATTGCTCCTAAGGGAAATAAAGAGTTAGGTTCCTGTGAGTCCTGGTCATAACATTTTTGAATCAATCAATATATAACCTTGTTTTATGTGTATTTCTGTTTAAAGATCCTCCTTTAATATATGTTGTTGATTCATTGACATTGAACTCATGGCCAGCAGCACTATCACTCATGCCTGAATGAAGCTTTTCTCACACATGTATTTTATCTGTAAGGTACCACATTCTTATATGTAGGAACACTAGACAGCGCTTCAGCTATTCATTTTAAATAGCAAAATCACCAACAAAAAGCATAAAATTGGGAAAAATATGGCACTAAATAGACTTCAAAAAGGATACTTGTGGGCCGGCCCTGTGGCTTGGTGGTTAAGTGCGCGCGCTGTGATGCTGGTGGCCCGGGTTCGGATCCCGGGTGCGCATCGAGGCACCACTTCTCCGTTCATCCTGAGACCGAGTCCCGCATACAGCAACTAGAAGGATGTGCAGCTACGACATACAACTATCCACTGGGGCTTTGGGGGGAAAAATAAAATAAATAAAATCTTTAAAAAAAAAAAAAAAAAAAAGGATACTTGTTTACAGTATGAGAGCTGAAACAAGAAGGCAGTGCATTGCCCTCTTCAACTTCAGCTGAGAACATGCACATCTGGCAACTCAAATTTTCTCCACTCTGCACATGTACATATCTGCAAATGACTGCTAAAGTACCTGAGTATTGATTTTGGGGTTACAAATAAACTTTTTTGAGTAGGTGAATTCACAAATGCAGGTTGACTGTAACTGTTTTATTTTGGGAAACAATTTTTTTTTAAATTTATTTTTGTAGGAGAGATGTGATATAGACCAACATTTGGTTAGTTATTCTTACATTATTTTCCATCTTGACACTGATTTTTTTGGCCAAATAATCCTGTGGTTCTAACTATTTTCTTTGTAGTCATTTGGTTCTCTTGATGACACTACTGCAACTGTACTTCTGAGGATAGTCTAGGTTCTTCATATGTTTGAAGACAATTACCATCTCAATAAAAAAACAAGGAAAAAGGCAAATAAAGTTTAAAACTTAGAAGGCAAAAATAGAATATCTGTGACTTCGAGTAGGGAAAAATCTCTTAAACAGAACACAAAACTCACAAGACATAAAGGAAAAGGTTAAGTTACATTATCGATAAATTACATTCAGTTACATTAAAATGAAGAATTCTGGTCATAATATAAACCATAAAGAAAATGAAAGTGTAAACCACAGAGTGGGGAAGATACTGCTGTGTAGATCACTGATAAGTGATTAATATTAGGCTATTTAAAAAATTCCTGTGTATCGTTAAGAAATAGACAACCTAATAGAGAAATGGACAAGAAACTTGGTTACTTTATGAAAGAGGAACCATAAAGAATACAATAAGTTCTGTTGTCATACTTGTTTTGAAAATGTGAAAATATTCCAATGTGATTGATATATTAGGGAATAATTTAGGCATAGTGCAAATTTTTTGTTTGTCCTTGAGAAACATTAGGTGAATGCGGAAAACTGCACCCAGCTGAGATGAGCCACACAGGAATACACAAAATGCACGCACATCAGACGTCTTCCAGCTACCTCAGTTCACCGAGTGTGATGTGAGCCACCCCTGTCTTGTCCACATGTAGTGTTAGAATTTTCTGTGTGATTTCAGATAACTCTCCTTCAACCACTTCACAATAACTCACAAGTTGCAACCTTTGCAACGTCTGCTTCTTTAAGCAAACTTGAGGTCTTTTTCAAAGTAATATGCTGTGTTTATTGTAGTATTCATATATTTATTAATCATTTAACATGTATAAAACTGGGCTATCTTTATTAGATTCCTACCTTTTTTAAAAAAAATGTATCACTGACCCTTTTTCCCATAACCTCTATGGTTTTTATTGCATAATTTTACGTAGCTTAATGATTTTGGAGATGCATGTGTTGCATTGTAGCAGAACTGATTGTACCTACGGTGTGATTCCTTTTATATAATGTTCAAAGAAACTAAATGTAAAATGTAAAACTAAACTTGTGTACGAATGTGATAAAACTATAAAGGGGGTACAGGGAGAGGGACAGGAAGGGGATTGGGGAGTGGTGCCCAGAGTTCTTTCAAAGATTATGTTAGATTGTTTCTTCAACTGGTAATAGGTACAAGGGGTAATGATTGCTTATTATTTTTATGCCATACATCTACTTTATTGAGATGTAATTCATATACCATACAATTCACACGTTTAAAGTGTACAATTCAGTGGTTTATAGTATATTCTGAGTTGTACAGCCATCACCACAGTTTTAGAACACTTCTCACCCCAAAAAGAAGCCCTGTACTCATTAGCAGTTACTCTCCATTTTTCCCCCAAACCACAGCCCTAGGCAACCACTAATCTCCTTTCCGTCTCTATGAATTTGCCTCTTCTGCACATTTCACATAGGTGGAATCATACAATACGTGGTCTTTTGTGACTGGCTTCTTTCATTTAGCAGAATATTTTCAAGGTTCATTCATGTTGTCACATGTGTCAGTGCTTCATTTCTTTTTATGACTGGATAATATTCCATTGATATACCATATTTTATTTATCCATTCATCAGTTGATAGACATTTGGGTTGTTTCCTCTTTTTGGCTATTATAATAATGCTTCTATGAACATATGTATGCAAGATTTTGTGTGGACATAATGTTTTTATTTCTCTTAAGTATATACCCAAGAGTGGAATTGGTGAGTCATATGGTAACTCTGTGTTTAACCTTCTGAGGAACTACCAGACTGTTTTGCATGCGCCTGGACTGTTCTACATTCCCCTAGCAGTATACCATAAATATACTTTATATGTTTTCTTTATACCTACTCAATACATTTTAATAATTTTTTTAAAATATAGTAGGGACAGTTGAAGTGGGTTACTGTCTTTTTGTTTTAAAGTGCAGAAATAGACGTTGGAATGAGAGACTCTCCAAAGGTTGGGTCTAGGGATTCTATCAGATGATAAACTCCAGTTCAGCTTTTGGAGCTCTGGATTACTGAATCTTTGTAGAACTCTGGGTTAATTTATGGAGTAAGAAAACTTTGTCTTCAGCAGATTTCCCATATCTTCTTCTAAACCTCTCTTCATTCATTCTCTTCTTCTAGGTGTTGCCTGATTTTTGCTATCCCTCTGAAGGCCTAATTGTACACATTTCCAAATCACCCCTCCCTTCTCTTTGCTTTTATAAAACTTTCCATTTTCTCAGTGTTTGTCTCTCAGAGGCAAATACTCTGTACTAGCTTACTATTGACTGAGGTTAGGTTAATGTTTTACAATTCTCAAGGGATTTACTATTTAAAAGATAATCTTGTTCAGAAAAATATGTTTTATGGTATAATTTTAAGCTTCTGGGGGTAGGAATTAGTAGATGCATGTGTTTTGAGTGTGTGTTGGGGGGATAAGTAGCTTTTTATAGTACCCAGTGAACCGTACATGTAACCTTCTGTTCCCTGTAATGTCTGTGAGCTTCATTCTGACTCTGCCTGACTCTACTTCTAAGTGCCTTCTTGTGTTAAGTAGGTCTCTTTGGCTAATTTTCAGTGATCTCAGAATATGGTGGACTTTTGGATATTTTTATATAGGTAGTTACTCAGCACCTTTTGAGTATCTGTGCTATATTGGGGAAAATTCTACTTTTGGTTCTGCGTCTGCAAACCAAAAGACAATTTCTTTATCTTCTTTGCAGCCAGTGCCCAGGCATATGATCCAGACCCAGCCAGTCAGCTTCAGTAACTTGAGTTTGGAAGAGAAAAGTGTGATGAAGATGTTGCAATGTGGAATCTGTTCCTAATGAAGGTGGCAGAGCTGGCGCAGAGATTGACTTTCATGGGTAGCACATGGTGGAGATCTCAGCCATAGCATCCTTGCCTCCCAAGATGTGAGGTGTGATTTCAGTGCCTAGTGGCAGTCTTGCATGAGGATTTGGGTGTTATTGCAGGTTACATAGGCATCAGGCCTTCCTAAAGATTCTATAAGCTCTGTAATATCTTTCATAAATTCTTCTTGTGCTTAAACTAGTTAGAATTGCCTCCATCTCTTTCTTGATTCCTTAGACTCTTTCTTAGCTGGTGGTTAAATCCTTCTTTAGATGGTAAACATGAGGTCCAGATCTTACTTGGCTGGAGAAGGAAGGCCTGCTCAGTAGCTTCTCAACTGGCCTTTAAAAAATAGATATGTTTTATGGACTATTGAAAACATACAGAAAATTAGTGAATAATAAAATGAACAGCCACGTACTCACTCCTAGCTTTATCAAATGTATACATTTAGCCATATTTGCTTCAGATTTTTTAAAGGAGTAAAACATTACAGATATAGTCTGCTTACTTGACTCGCTTAATTAACTAGGTTTGCTTTGTTCTTTTCATCCACAAACTTGAGTTTCAAATTCTATTTCTATTATTTTAGTGAGTGTCAGCATGCATTTTTGTCATACAAAAGTTCAAAGTTATTTAGTCTCTTACCCTTCTGATCAATACAAGGACTTGAGGGCTTTCAGTCACCCTTCCTACCCCTGTCTTACACATGTATTTAGGTTGCAAATAATGAAAACCCCAAGTTCTGTTACTTTAGCAAATCGTGATTTCTTTTGTTCTGTAACAGGAGACCCAGAGGAATACAGTTTGGTCAGCAACTCATTAATGTTGGGACCATTGTTTCTGCAATTCTCATGTTCAATAAGAGCCCTTCAAGTTGTCTTCTATGTCTTTTGACATGTCTTTATTATTCTTTGAGCAGTTCCTTACATTCTGATCCAATAGGATGTTCTAAACTCGTCTTATATTTTCCCTGCCCTAGCCCTTGGATCAGCCGTATTCTCTAAGTATCCCTGGTTCCTTTTAGTAAGAATGGCATTTAGAAACCAAGATTTGCATTCAGGGTATGCTCATTGCTATTGAGTGTTGCTGTTCCTAGGTCCCCTCAATGAAAAGATCTAGAGAGTACACACACATACAACATATATATACTTACACATATATTCAAAACAAGTTTAAATCCCTATCTATCTAGAAACCCATGAATCCATTTCAACACCACAAAGTTCATTATAATTTTCTCCTGTTTCGTGTTTGTAACTGCCTTCTTTGATAGTGAGAAACTTGGCTTCCATTAACTCAATATATTTAATTATCAGATCAGTCCTCCCTGATTATAACTAACTTTCTGTCACAGCTTGCCTCTCCTCTCCAGTCTTATGCCCTCACCATCTGCTGGGATGACCTCCTTTTACCCTTCTTAGGCTCTAGTACCCTAGGATGGTTCCATGCTACCTCACCCCTCCATAAATGTTCTCTCCACCTGACTCAGCCTCCCCACAGCCCACACTAGGCCACCAGTGGTAGCTATGCAGACACTCTCCAAAACCTCCTTAGGATCTACCAACCCTATATTAGGTGTGCTTCCTTCCCCGCCTCCCTCCAGACATCTGCCTTTCTCTGCCTTACCTAATGGCTTTGGACTTCTTTTCTTCCTTCCTTCCTGCCTCCCTCCCTCCCTCCCTCCCTCTCTCTCTTTCTCTCTTCCTTCCTTTCCTTCTGTTGTTTCACAGACACAGGTCTGTCTGTGTCTAGGGCTATCACTGAGGATATTTTAGATTTTCTGTTTTCTTTTTTTCCATTAAGTTTTTGTCTGCTACCGGCATTATCTCTTTTTCCTCTGAATTATATATGTTTTTCTGTTTATTTTGGTCTGTCTTTCTTGTTAGAGACATTCCTCAAATGTCTGGTGATCCTTATCTGTTCATTCATTTAGTCTCATGGCTTTAACTATTAATATGCTGATGTTTCCTAAATTTATATCGCCATCTTGAACCTTTCTGCTGAATTCTGGAGTCATCCAGTTTCCTACTCAGTGTTTCTGCTTGGATATCTGATAAGCATCCAAAATCAGCATATCCAAAGTGAAATTCTTGATTTTCCCCTGTAAACTTTCTCTTCTTCATTTTAGTAGAGACCAACATCACTCATCTGGTATCTCAGGCCAGAAACTCTGGAGTCACCTTTGATTTTTTTCTTTTTCTCTTACATCCCATATTCATTCCATCAGTAAGATTAGTTGGTTCTTTAATCAGAATCTAAAAGGGCCAAGAAGCAAAGACATCTCAGTAGCAATGTGCACAACTAATACCCAGGTCTTAGACTCTAATACCATTCCTCACTAAAAGAACCAAGTATCTTGGAGAAATGGATGATTCCAGGGCCTGGGCAGGGGTAGGTACAAGATGAACCTAGAACATCTTGTTATGCCAAGATGTATGGAAGTGCTGAAAAAGATGATGGGGACATGTCACAAGGACATAGGAGCCAGTATGAACAGCTCCCACTTTCCAAATCTGGGACAGTTTGAGCACCAAAATAGTTAAGTACAGTAATGAATTAGAAACCATTGGAAAAAATAAGAATTCATGAATTCATACTGATAATAGAAGGACAGACAGTTAAATAAAGAGATGAAGAGGGAGGGCTCTTACAGTAGAGTGCAGAAGCCAATTGATAAATGTGGGAGGAATGCTGGAGCTGGAAAAATCATCATTTTGCAATCATCATGGTTAAGAGTGGATCAGGCAAGAATCATCAACAAATTCTAAATATAGCGGGAAATTTTGTTTAGGAGTATAATATTTGGGTGGTCTTAAAGTGTCTCCCCAGCGATTGAGTGGTAAGGGAAGAAAAGTGACATTAATAGTACAGTGTAGAAATCAGACAATACTTTGACCAGGTGATCAAATTAACAGCACCAGGGAGGGACAGATGGACATTCTGTGCCTCCAGATGCAATACCCTGAGAAGATCACAACATCACCTGTGCATCACTGAGAGTACATAATCTGAATCTAATCATGAGGAAATGTCAGACAAACCCACAATGAAGAACATTCTAATTTTAAAGTGGGGGGAGAGGACTTTATTCTTCAAAAATGTCAATGTTGTAAATGTTCTGGAAATGTTCTAGATTAAAGGAGCCTAAAGAGATTGACGCCTAAAGAGATTGACACCTAAAGGCAATATCCAATCCTAGACTGGATCCTGAGCTGGAGGAGATAAAATGCTAGGACATTATTGGGTCAGCTGACAAAAGTGGAGTACAAACAGTAGATTAGATAAAAGTATTATGTTAAATTTACTAAAGTTGATAACCATACCGTGATTATGTAAGAGAATATTGCATTTTTAGGAAATACTGAAGTGTTTAGGGGATTAGGGCCATGATATATGTAACTTACCCTCAAATGGTTCAGAAAAGAAATGCGTAGATAAACGTGTGTGTGCACGCACTTGATAGAGAGGAGTAAAATGTTGACAATAGGTGAATCTGGTAAAGGATATATGGGTGCTCTTTGTACTATTTTTATTTTTGCTATTTTTTAAACAACTTTGAAATTATTAAGGCAAAAACAAAAGCATAACCCAAATCTCACCTCTTCTCACTTCTTCCTCCCTTTGTCAAGTAACCTTTATGTCTTGCTTGGACTACCAGTAGCCTCCTAACTGATCTCTCTGCTTCCACCCACATTGCCCTACAGTCATTTCTTCACACAACTGGCAAAGGGACCCTTTTAAAACATAAGTCAGATAATGTCACTTTTCTTCTCATGGTTTACCATTTCACCTGAAATAGAAGCTCGGTTCTTACCTAGAGTCTTCAAGGCCTGTGTGCTCTGGCCTACTTCAGCCTCTCTGATAATTTCCCCGCCCCGCACTCTGTGCCACTCATTTCACTCCAGCTGAACTGGCCTCTTTGTGTTCCTCCAGTAGGCCACACGTACTCTCCTTTCAGGGGTTTTATATTTGCTCTTCTGTTTGCCTGGATATCTGTGTGGTTCCCTCCCTTCCTTCTGGCCAATCAGAGACACTATTGCTGACCTTCCTAGTTAAAGCAGCAATCCTCCTCCCCCTTCCCATTACACTCTATCCTCCTTCCCTACTTTATTTCTGTTTCTAGTCTATATTCTGTATTTGTTTATTGTATGTTTTCCTTTTAGAACGTAACTCCTTGAGAGAGTGACTTTGTCTGTTTTGTTCACTGCTGTATCCCTAAGTGCTTAGAACAGTGCCTGGCACACAGTAAATGCATGAAAATGGAGGAATAGTTAAGCTTCAGGCACTTCAAAGCTAATTGAAAACTCAGTGTGTGTGAGTGGAGCTTCTTGGTTTTGGTAGTCTTCACTGTGGGTTTGATGTGTGGACATCCAGCTGTCAGATCTTTGTCTCTTAGGCGGGTCAGCTCCCCTGAGAGGTTTCCACCAATTTTCTGGCAGGAAAGAGGGAGAAAAGAATGTGGGGGAAGCGTGTAAGCCTGGTTCCTAATGTTCTGGGAACAAAGGTGGGGCTCTTGTCTGTTCTCATGCTCTTTGTTCTTGCAGATTTGTGTGGTCCCCCTGCCCTTTGATTGTCTTTGTAGTGGGTTTCAGAAAGGGGTGGAGACAAGCAAATGTGTTCCGTCCACCAATCCAGTTGGCTCTTTCATTAGAAGTCAAGGCTTTTTTTTTTTTTTTTTTTTTGGTGAGGAAGATCAGCCCTGAGCTAACATCCGTGCTAATCCTCCTCTTTTTTTCGCTGAGGAACACTGGCTCTGAGCTAACATCTATTCCCAATCTTCCTCCTTTTTCTCCCCAAAGCCCCAGTAGATAGTTGTATGTCATAGCTGCACATCCTTCTAGTTGCTGTACGTGGGCCGCGGCCTCAGCATGGCCGGACAAGCAGTGTGTCGGTGCACACCCGGGATCCGAACCCGGGCCGCCAGTAGCGGAGCGCATACATTTAACTGCTAAGCCACGGGGCCAGCCCTAGAAATCCAGGCTTCTTACACTACAACTGAGAAGACTCCTGCTTGATCCTATATGATATTAGGAAACTGCAGTTGACTTGGGAACTGCAGAGTCCTTTGCTCCCGTTAAGTCATGCCTGTCAGTGGAAAGAAGAACTTCTCGAGTGGCTCAGCCACTAGTTACTGTGGCTGTTTCAGCACTTAAAATGTGGCTTGTTTGAGTTGAGAGGTGCTCTAAGTGTAAAATACATACCAGGTTTCGAAGACTGAAAACAATGTAAAATATTTCATTAATGGTCTCTTTAAATATTGACTAGATGTTGAAATGATAACATTTTGGGTATATTGAATTAAAATATATTATTAAAATGAGTTTTATCTGTTTCTTTTCGCTTTTTAAAATTTGGCTACTAGAAATTTAAAATAACATGTATGGATTGCGTTATAATTTTTTTTGGACATCACTGCTGTAGAGTCCGACAACTAAGGCAGACACACCTGTCAGTAGTGGTCCTGGATCCTAGAAAGCCATGAAGGGATCCAAGTTAGCAGATAGAATTTTTCCTCCAAAGATGACACTTTCATATTTGACCTTATTGTTCCTCTAGTTCTTGTACTTTTGTATACTTTGAGAAGAGTTATTCCCCTTGTTAACTTTTAACTTTGTATATATTTGAACTTGCCAATTTGTTCCATCTCCTTTTTTTTGAATGAGAAATTGCTAGTAAAATTCTAGAACAGAACAGAATGGATCCAGATTTTCCCAAACTGTACTGTTCTATTTAAGATTAGTGCTGTATGGGCCGGCCTGGTGGCGCAAGCAGTTAAGTGAGCACGCTCCGCTGCGGTGGCCCCGGGGTTCACTGGTTTGGATCCTGGGTGTGCACCCACGCACTGCTTGGCAAGCCATGCTGTGGCGGCATCCCATATAAAGTGGAGGAAGAGGGGCACGGATGTTAGCCCAGGGCCAGTTTTCCTCAGCAAAAAAAAAAAGAGGAGCATTGGCAGATGTTAGCATAGGGCTGATCTCCTCACAAAAAAAAAAAAAAAAAAAAAGATTAGTGTTGTAGCCTAGATACACTTGGAACCTAGGATTTTTAGCCCTATAGAGTAATTCCAGAGGGTACAAATAGTCTGAAAATGTTTTCTTTTCACGTATGTAAGCAGTTCTTCTAATTTCCTGAAAATAGCCTATCTAGAAAGACCTACTAGCTGAAACGGAAATGGAGACTACTTCCTTTTGACTGTCCAATGAATAACATTCATTCGTGATTATTGACTAGTACTGGATCAATTTGGCCTCGGAGCCCAATTGATCACGCTGTATTCTTGTAGCTATATTGGCCTTTTGCTTCTCCACAGAGGCACAGATTATAGTCAGTTTGGCATTTATTTTTAATTTTATGAAGAGTGTTTCAAATTAAAACCTCCTATCAGATCAGTCTCCCTCCTCTGAGACATTAATGTGGTCCTTATATAATTAAGCCATCCACCATTCAAGCTGATTAACAACTTCCAGAATAGGAATTTGAGGTTGAAAACACTATTCCCAATTGCCATTCTTCAGCCTGAAGGATTAGGGAATTATAGCCCCTCATTTCTGACTCATCTTTTATCAGAATGCTAAAAGATAAAGTCTTCCTTATTTCTCAGTGCTATTCCTTTTTCCTTACTTGTGTGCTTAGAAAGATAATTTTTCCTCAAGACCTGAAAAATTCTATCTTTTTTTTCCCCTAAAGGTTGAAAGATACCAGACTAGGTAGTTAGAATTTATGTCCGTCAGGCTAACTTTCTGGGTCAATACATTTTGAAAAGAATTTTTCAAGTAGTTAGTAGATAATTTTAATATAAAAGTATTCCCCTTTCACAGTTGAAAATTCTGTAGCCTCTTCTCTTTCCCTTCTGTAGTCTCAATCTTTAGAGGAAAGCACATTTCATCTTTCTGTTTTTACTTTTTCTGCTAGTTACCCACCGTAAATTTAAATTGCACTTTTTAGCTATGTATAGAGTTTTTCCACAGTGAGGAATTTGGTTTATCTGTACTATCTCCTACCTTCTTTCCTCCTCTTACTTTCTAGTTTTGTTATAGTATTATTTTTAGTTCTGCTATAGGTCATTTTTTTTTTTTTTTAAAGATTTTATTTATTCAGTTTTTTCCCCCCAAAGCCCCAGTAGATAGTTGTATGTCATAGGTTCACATCCTTCTAGTTGCTGTACGTGGGACTCGGCCTCGCGTTGGACGGAGAAGTGGTGCCTCGGGGCGCTCCCGGGATCCGAACCCGGGCCGCCAGCATCAGAGCGCGCGCACCCAACCGCCAAGCCACGGAGCCGGCCCTATAGGTCATTTTTATAACATAAATAATATATTCTCTAATTTTGAGTTCATCAACATCAGCTTGTATTTCTTGACTTTCATTATGTAAGATGAGGAAGTTAGTATCCCTTCCTCTGTTATACTTTTAATTTTATTTATTTATTTATTTATTTTTAAATTTAATTTTATTTTTTTTCCCCAAAGCCCCAGTAGGTAGTTGTATGTCATAGTTGCTGTATGTGGGATGCGGCCTCAGCATGGCCAGAGAAACGGTGCGTCGGTGCGTGCCTGGGATCCGAACCCGGGCTGCCAGTAGCGGAACGCGAGCACTTAACCGCTAAGCCACGGGGCCAGCCCCAATATACTTTTAATTTTACATTTTAATTATTTTTGGAGAATAGTTATCTGGCTCTAGCCTAGTGGCAAATGATGTTCTTTGCAGTGGTGGAGTATATGTATGGAAAGTGTGGGGAGGGACCAGAGGGCCCAGGTGTTACTCAAACCCTCTTTAATTTATTGCCCCATTTCCCATTGCTGTTCTCTGTCCAAGCTTGGAGCATCTGCCAGTCTTTGCTGGGAAAAGTGGCTCCCATTTCTACTGCAACTCTTTTTTCTCATTGTTTAATTTGGATCTCCATTATAGTGTATTTGTCAGTGTAGTCTCTTTGCTATTTGTCTTCCAAAAATTTATCAAAATCTGGTCTCCTGCAGCCCCTACCTCCTTCTCAGTGGATTTATACCCTTTACTGCCCTATCAGTGGGAATTTGAAAGGGAAGAGAGGAGATTAAAAACATGTGCTCAGTCTGCTCTCTTGAACTGGAAGATCTAAAAGTGGTTTTCAATTATCCTAAGTTGCTCTTGAATATTTTTATGATGTTTTTATACTGTTCAAAGTGATTTTACATAATCTATTTAATCCTCCTAACAACCTTTGATGTAGGTGGGACATGTTTTATTCTTGTTTTACAAATTAGAAAACTGAAGATTAGAGTGGCTAAATGAGGGATTTACCGAAGGTCACTTGCCTGAGTAAGTTGCAGAACTGGGATAAAGATTAGAGCCCAAATCTTCCAACTCATAGTCCAGCTAGTTCTATTTTTATTATACTGTTTTTTTTTGTGTTTGTGTGAGGAAGATCAGCCCTGAGCTAACATCCGTGCTAATCCTCCTCTTTTTGCTGGGGAAGACTGGCTCTGAGCTAACATCTATTGCCAATCCTCCTCCTTTTTTTCCCCAAAGCCCCAGTAGATAGTTGTATGTCATAGTTGCACATCCTTCTACTTGCTGTATGTGGGACACGGCCTCAGTGTGGCTGGACAAGTGGTGCGTTGGTGCGCGCCCGGGATCCGAACTCGGGCCGCCAGTAGCGGAGTGCGCGCACTTAACCACTAAGCTACGGGGCCGGCCCTGTTATACTGATTGGGTACAGGGTTATCAGTGTCCTCAAGTTTTTAGTCCTTCCCCATCTCTTCCTTTCTTTCTCCCTCTATGATCTTTGTGCCATATCTTCTTCGAAATAGAATTCCAGCTCTCCTTACCAGCTCTCTTAGTCTCTGTCTTCTTGTAGTGTCTCATTTTTTAGATTATCAGATGATTGGGCTTTTCTGACTATTTTGGGGAGAAAACCAGGTTTCTTATGTGATTTCATTTTTCTGCAGGTTAATATGTCTGTGCAAGTATATCTGCTCTTTACCTGTTAAATGAGAGTTAAGCTATTTTTTTAATCAACGTTTTTCACTTACTTTCCGTTCTTTCCAAAATCAGTCATGAAACTAGAGTGAAGAATTGTTCTGCGTTGGCTGGTATTATTAGTGCCAGTCTATAAAGGCCACATATAGGTAATTTGGTTGTGTCAGTGTGATTGGTTTCTTTAAAGTGGATTAGACATGCATTTTGGATACAGAACATATTGAGTCATACACATTTGTTGTTTACTTGTCATACTTATTTACTGGGTAAAAATCAACCTGCAACAGATCTTTATCAAGAGTACTTGTGTACCATATTCCATAACTGTTCAATGCTTTATTTTCCTAGATGTTGGAGTTGGTCTAGAGGGTACTTATGGTTTATGTGATGATATAACCTTCTTATAGATGAATAGAATAGGGTTTGTGCCATAGGTATACCTCTTTTTTTCTGGAAGGAATACACACACACACAGTAACATCATTGAGGCTATCTTTAGATTCAGGTTTGTTGAGTTGTACAACTCCAGATTGCACCATTTATAAAATACTGTGTGAATGGTGCCTTCTAGAGTTGTGCCATAAGGCAGCCCTACTAGACTTAGCTAATTTAAGAACTCATAGAATATAATTTAATGGAATCATTTTGAGAGTCTTTGTTCAGCTTTGATTCCAACTCATTGTAAAGTCTTTTGTCTTATTTTTCTTGTTTTACCAAGTTTAAAAAAATACCATTTGCTTTGCTACCCACTTACCTTACAGAGAAGATGCAAAGATTGTTAGATTAAACAAAATTATAGGGCCGGCCCCGTGGCTTGGTGGTTAAGTGAGCGCGCTCCACTGCTGGCAACCCGGGTTCGGATCCCGGGCTCGCACCGACGCGCTGCTTCTCCGGCCACGCTGAGGCCACATCCCACATACAGCAACTAGAAGGATGTGCAGCTGTGACACACAACTATCTACTGGGGCTTTGGGGGGGAAAAATAAATAAATAAAATCTTTAAACAAAATTATAGTGGAATTCCTTGGAGATAAATTCTTATGACTATGGTGTGCACCAATTGTAGATGATAAAAGTCCCTGCTCATAAATATCAAGTCATTTCTTATAGTTATGAAGTTTAAAAATGAGCCTTACATGCTTGTTATTACATAGCCATACTTGGTTATTAAGTTGTACTTAGACTTGTGGTTCACCCTTTTTCAAAGAGGAATTTTATTATTTGGGTCCATTGCATATACTACTCGTTTATTTAAATTGTTATCAATTTGACAAGAACTTTTTTAACCTAGAATTTTCCAACAATTAATTTCAAATCTAAAGCTAATTTTTTACTTTGTAATTTTTCAAGAGAATGTTGATCTTTACTTTTTAATTTAAAATTTTTGACTGTAGCTGTAATAGAGTAATTGAACTATGTGGAAATAGAAAACATGAATACTGTTGATATCTTTGCTACTTATAAGAAAAGGGTTTAGATGTAGATATTGACAAATCTTTAGTTATGATTCAAATAAATATATCTTGTATCACCCTGTACTGTCTTTTTTTTTTTTGGTGAGGAAGATCAGCCCTGAGCTAACATCTGCCAGTCCTCCTCTTTTTTTGCTGAGGAAGACTGGCCGTGGGCTAACATCCATGCCCATCTTCCTCTACTTTATATGGGATGCTGCCACAGCATGACTTGACAAGCGGTGCGTTGGTGCGCGCCTAGGACCCGAACCAGCGAACCCCGGGCCGCCGCAGTGGAACGCGTGCACTTAATGGCTTGCACCACCGGGCTGGCCCCTGTACTGTCTATTTTTAAAGTGATTTTATTTATTTATTTTTTTTGTGAGGAAGATCAGCCCTGAGCTAACATCCATGCTAATCCTCTTTTTGCTGAGGAAGACCGGCTCTGAGCTAACATCTATTGCCAATCCTCCTCCTTTTTTTTTTTTTTTCCCCCAAAGCCCCAGTAGATAGTTGTATGTCATAGTTGCACATCCTTCTAGTTGCTGTATGTGGGACGCGGCCTCAGCATGGCCGGAGAAGCAGTGTGTTGGTGCACTCCTGGTGAGCGCCTGGGCTGCCAGTAGCGGAGCGCGCAAACTTAACGGCTAAGCCACGGGGCCGGCCCTAAAGTGATTTTAGATAGAAGCTTTTAATATGAAAAGTTAAAATATAAAATAGGAAAGGATTACAAAGTTTAAAACTTTTCTGAGCTTTTCTGTGAATATTATCTTTTCTTCTACCACGTTTAATTAGTTGTCTTTTTGTATTTCCTGCATAAGTTGTATTTTACATTCTTGGAGGAGTAATGTGAAAGTTGTACAGATTTCTGGAAAATGTATTTTAAAAAACCCAAAAGAAATCTATTCCCATTCATCATCTCATTCTCTTGTAACCCCTAGTGCCTGGCTTTACACGTAGGTACATAAGAAATGTTTGCACTGTACTGAATTGAAGTTTTTACTGTGGGTTGAAACTAGCCCTGAGAAAGAGCTTAGAAAACAATTGACCGGGGGCCGGCCCCGTGGCTTAGTGGTTAAGTGAGCGCACTCCACTGCTGGCGACCCGGGTTCGGATCCCGGGCTCGCACCGACGCGCTGCTTCTCTGGCCATGCTGAGGCCGCGTCCCACATACAGCAACTAGAAGGATGTGCAGCTATGACACACAACTATCTACTGGGGCTTTGGGGGGAAAAATAAATAAATAAAATCTTAAAAAAAAAAAAAAGAAAGAAAACAATTGACCGCACTGATGTGTAGCCCAAGCTATTGTTTAGTCTCAGGTTGGACTACTGTACTCTGATTTTTGACTTGCGGGATTTTTTTTTTTTTTTTAAAGATTTTTTTTTTTAATTTATTTTATTTTTTCCCCCCAAAGCCCCAGTAGATAGTTGTATGTCATAGCTGCACATCCTTCTAGTTGCTGTATGTGGGACTCGGCCTCAGGATGGACGGAGAAGTGGTGCCTCGATGCGCACCCGGGATCTGAACCCGGGCCACCAGCATTGCAGCGCGCGCACTTAACCACCAAGCCACAGGGCCGGCCCAGACTTGCGGGATTTTTAAAGTCCCTGGTTGTTCCTGACAGGCTGTTTGGCTTTACTTCACTCAGATGATTTGGCTGTGGGGTTAAACATTTTGTTGGATGCTGGGATTAAGGAACGTCTGGAAAATTTTGCTTCTATTTAGCATTCCCCTCCACTTTTTTTTTTTTTTAAAGATTTTATTTATTCAGTTTTTTCCCCCCAAAGCCCCAGCAGACAGCCGCATGTCATAGGTTTACATCCCTCCAGCCGCTGCACGCAGGACCCGGCCCCACGCTGGACGGAGAAGTGGCGCCCTGGGGCGCTCCCGGGACCCGAACCCGGGCCGCCAGCACCAGAGCGCGCACACTCAACCGCCAAGCCACGGAGCCGGCCCTCCCCTCCACTTTTAAATTAACTACTTAGAGCTCTAATAAGGGGGTTTTGAAAGTAAGGCAAAACTTTGTCCTCTCCCCTTGCTATACCTGTAGCATCTGGCAGTAGAAGAACTACAGTGGGACTTATTGGCACCACAGTGCAGAGCATTGAAGAATTCCATATTGTGACAACACATCAAAATAAATTGCTGTCAACAGACCAAAACACCGAGTGCTGTGATTCTGTCTGACGTGTGAAGATTCAGACAGGCTGTCTTGACAAGTTGTGGTGGAGCACCTGCATTTGACAGAAGACAGTGATATAAATCTGATTTGCCTGATATGAAACACCTAGATATAGTTAATGCTGGTGACAATAAGTCTGCATAAAATTTCCAAGACATGAGTCTGATTTTATTTTGCCTCTATTATGTGGTATTATTTTTTTGGTCACATTTTGATACTCGCTTGGTTCCTATTTGTGTTCATAGTTTGGCTTTGAAATACAATTGTGAATAATAAACTGAAAAATGTAACAAATTAAGGTTTGTCAGTCTTTTTTTTTTTTTTTTTTGGAGTATTGCAGAAAGCAATACCACCGCAGTTGCTTGAAGTGAAAGAAAAGCAATAAAATTTTATTTTACACTAATCATAAAAGTAATCATAGTTGAGGTTGTATTAATTTTGTAACTTACAGCCAAAATATTGAACACAGTAGGTTAAAAGTCATGAGTTACTATAAATCTTCTCTGTAGCTGTATTTGGCTTTAAAGTCTCCAGAAGAGGTAAAATCATTGAATAGGTGGTTAATTTTTACCTTTCATTACCAATAAATGATAACTTTTTATAGTACCAGCATATATCACAGCTCATTTACGAATGTGTAAAACATATCATAGCTCTGGAGTTTAATTGTGGAACTTCCTACTAGCTTCTCTGTTTCAGTTCTTCATGTAACCACAGATACTTCATTCTGACAGTGGTAAGCTAGTAAGAAATGCATAGGGATAGAAATCTCAATTATACTTTTCTAATTACATCTTAAGACTTAAGAGATATTAATGGACTTTTAGTTGAAAGAAAGAATCCTTTTAAAAGCAAAGGATTCCTATAGAGGGTTTCATTTCTGAACATTTAGGACAATGTTAAAAAATGGAAATGAAGACAAGGTAATGTTAATTGTTTTCTTTTCTCTCTTTTACGTTAACTAACTTGTTTGTAGCATTCATGGTAACACTCGTCGTCCAGATACAGAAATCTATTCGGTTTTCTCTGGTTTCAAAGATGCTGCTGTTTCTTATTTATTTTTATCTCATTTGGAAATTAGTTTCAAGTTATAGTCAGTTGTTGCTCTATGTTGTTGAAAAACATAGAGAAAGAATTGAAGAATTCCCCAAAGTTGAAAAATTTTGAAAATCACACTGTCCACTATATAGTTTTTAAAGGAATAAATTATTATTTTTTTAAATTACCATTCATTCTTGACTCTATTGTTATTTTATCCCTTAAAGGCTGCTAATGAGAAATAGAGCCTCATTATGATTTTAAGGATGAGAGAGGAAGGCTTTTAATTAATGATATGTAAATGGTCTTGAATTGATTATGTTAGAATATCAAGAGAGATGGGTAGAAGCTGTGGTGTAATATATTTTAATTAAGAATTAATTAAAAATGATGGCAATTTCATAAAGCCTCACAGAAAATAGTGGAATTTACTTTCTGTCAGGAGTAAATTAGCCTGTGATTAAATAAAGGGCCTGCATTAATAGTGGAGTTATTTTTAAACTGTGCTATGAAGAATTATGTAATTTTTCCTAAATAAGTAAAATTAAAATTTAATATTTAAAGGTGGGTTATAAACAGTGGCAGAGAGCTAACATGCTTGTGAACCTAATATATTGTTCCTTTGTTAGAACAATTTTGTGTACATAATTTTTACCTAAGCATATACACCACATAGCTTTAAAAGCGTGGACTTTGTCCTCTTGCCTGATTAGTGGTGGGATAAGGAGTGCTCCTACAAGTAGATGTGACAGTGTTTTTCCTCTAGATCTATTGTGCAGAGGATCTGGGAAAATTCTTTACTGATCATTGAAAATTATTTTTAAAGGAGGTACTTTTTTTTTTTGTTCTCCACAGTTTAAAAACGTTTCTTACCTAGATGTGGTTTGTCATTGTAAATAATAATACTTTTACTGAAGATGATAGCATCTCTTTTAGAAACTTTGAAATGTATGTATATCTTCATGTTAAAACTTGATATTTCCCTTAGCATGTTTTATTTTCAAATCTCACAGGCAATGTTATTTCTATAAATAAATTTTTTGAGTAGTTTAGGAAAGGTTTTAAAAGGAAACTGTTTGAGTTTAACTTGGATTGTAATTTAACTATAGTAGAAGAAAAGACTGTATGATCTAATAAATGCATATATTATATTAATGTTTTCCCATACATTCATACAGGGTATCATCTCAGTGTTATAGTTGATTGTATTGGATTATTATTTAAAACTCCACATAGTACATTGTGATATCCTTAACCTTAATTCAGTACTACATACTTAATGAAACACACATTAATGAGTAGTTGGATTTGGGGATTTTGTAAATCATCCATCTTGGCAGTTGTATAATTTGTGAGGTTTTTAAAATTATTTTTTGCCAAGTAGCCAAAAAAAAATAATAATAATGTGAATTTTTCCTTGTCAGTAACTACTACAATTCATTAAGTCTCACTGCCTGTGTTTGCCTGTTTAGCAAGTGTGTGTCTTGTATGTGAAAGTTCATAGTACAGCTGTATTTTGTGAAGCCACTGTGATATTTGAAACTCAGAAATACAGTTGTGGGAAAGGGAGGGGAACTGGACATTCTCTGGTTCCCTCTCAAATGCCTACTGTTGCTGCTGATTATTAACATTTTCTAATTTATCCCAGTCACTGCAGTATATAAAAGTATACACATTATAAAAAAAGTTGTCATGACTCTGTGTATTTACTTTTATTCACCTGTACATGCTACTCAGAAAATGGATTTTATGTACCTCTGTGCATTATGCTGTTCATTGCTTTCATCTTAATGCTGATTTCAAGTTGCAAAGATAGTTTTTAAAAGACTGAACTTAACGTATAATGTTAATATGGCCTTTTTTAAGGAGAGAGATCATATTTTTTTGGTGATAATTTTAAAGAATGTTTTCTTATGGGCCGGCCCCGTGGCTTAGCGGTTAAGTGCGTGCGCTCCGCTGCTGGCAGCCCGAGTTCGGATCCCGGGCGCGCACCGACGCACCACTTCTCCGGCCACGCTGAGGCCGCGTCCCACATACAGCAACTAGAAGGATGTGCAGCTATGACATACGACTATCTACTGGGGCTTTGGGGGGAAAATAAATAAATTAATTAAATTAAAAGAAAAAAATACTTTTAAAGAATGTTTTCTGTGTTAGTTTTGGGAACAATTTGATATGTCAAGTGGTTTCTAAGAAAGTTTTAGAAGGCGTAATAGTCCATTAGTGCCTCGATGAGATTTCTGTGGTTGATGTTTTGGATCAGTCTGCTTTTTTTTTTTTAAGAAAAATTCAAAAGGCTCCAATATCCTTTTATTTTGGAGTTTAGAAGGTAGAAAAGAATGATTAAGAGAATGAACTATAGATCCAGTGGGGAAAAGTTAAGAGATTTATGACGTATTTTAACTAGAGAAAAGAAGGGTAAACGGTTGAAGAATTTTTATAAGATCGATGCCAAGTATTTGGTTTCTGTATGCTATTACTATTATTTTTTCTTTATAATTTATATTTACTATTATTATTTTTTATTTATATTTTATATTTGTTTTTATCTTTATCAATAAAAAATGAAACATAAAGAAGTGACCTTAAAATGAAAGCAGGGAAGATTTTGGTTGGCTTTGTGGGAGAGCTACTTGACCACCAGTGTGAAAAATAACTGCTCAGTTTGTGAGTCTTGTATCTATTGGTGTGTCTTGGATGTGTGCCAGATATGCCTGTATCAGGGATCTTGACCAGAAGCTTGTTTTAGGGCCCTCCGGTTCTGTTATTCCATGATACTGTATTGATCCTGTATTTCCAACAAAGGTATTCATGAGAATGAAATATCCTAATTAATTTATTGTGCTTGGCACAGGATACTTAGGCTTCTTGATGCTGTTTTCCTAGTGCCTCAAAGGAAAGCAGAACTCTATGGTAGTCTTTAAGGTTTATTTTAAGTCTAGCGATGCAGGCCTTCCTAGTTTATAAGGAGATTCACAAGGTCTAGAAAAATAATATATACACCTATTATGATAGAATTTAATTAGAATCTATATGATGAATTAAATTTGACTAATGATTTTTTTTAATACTCATTGCTTACTAGAGAATGGGAGACAATTAAATTCCCAAGAATCCCTGGTCTCAACATTGTTTTATGTAGCCCAGCTGTTTTAACAATGATAGCTACCATTTATTGAGAACTTATTGTTTGCCATGTCTTGTGAAAAGTATTTTACAGGCATTAGTTCATTTAGTCCTCTAATCCTCATTAATTAATATCAACTCTAAGACATAGGTCGTTGGTTCTCAAACTTTCAGGACCGCTTTCCACGCCACACAGAATTATTGAGAACCCTAGAGATCTTTTGCTTATGTGGATTATATCTATCGATATTTACTATATTAGAGATTTTAAAAATTTTATTAGTTCATTTTAAAATAATAAACAGATTGCATTTTGACATAAATAACATTTTTAAAATAAATAAACTCATAATTTCCAAAAGAAAAATTAGAAGAGTGGTATTGTTTTGCATTTTTTGCAAATCTCTTCTTCAGTGTCTGACTTCAACAGCTGGATTCTCATATCTGCTTTGTATTCAGTCTGTTGTGATATCATACTTCATGTAGCCTCTTGTAAACTTCATTGTGTACTCATGAGTGAATGAGAGTATGAAGGACAACAACATCTCAGTAATATTACGAAAATAGTTTTGACCTTGCCAGACCCCTAGGGTGCCCTAAGTGGAAACCACTGAGTTAGGAAGTATTCTCATTTTACAAATAAGCATCACTGTTAACTTCTGATACACCATACTGCTAACAGGTATCCATTTTTCTTCGTCTTTTTTGCTCTCAGTTTTGGCATTTAGAGGATCAATCCATGATTGTGATACCATCAAGTTTAATGTAGAAGCTTCCCTTATTTTAGAATCTAATTTGGGGGCTTTGCTAGACTATCCTGTGAATCTATTTAATTTTGCATTGGGAGACACTTTCCAGATGTTAACTATGGGTGGCAGTTTTCAACCAGTTCAATTCTAGCATACTATCTTTGAATGAGAAAGGCAATAACATTAATATTTAACTAGTTCCAAAAGTTAGAAGATTTAGTTCTGGCAGAACACTGCTCAAGTTGAATGTAATGCATAGAGATTCTAGTGTAATAAATTCCTTTATTCACTACCATCTTATCAAATTCTTTCTTGGAATGATTTTTATGTGCTTTAAAATTTTTCATGGCTCAAATCCTTCGTATGTAGGATTTTTTCTTTTAAGTCTATAGAAAGAGATTTATTCTGAAGGATTGGTTTGCTCTAGTTTGGAGGCTGAGAAGTCTCTCTGCAAGCTAGAGATCCAGGAAAGCCGGTGGTGTAGTTCCAGTCAAAGACGCAAGTCTGAAGGCCTGAGAACAGGTCCAAAGGGAAGAGGGGGTGGGTGTCCCAGCTCAGAGAGAGTGAATTCACCCTTCTTTCACCTTTTTGTTCTATTCAGGCCCTCAATTGCAGGATTCTTCATTTGAAAAAAAAAAAAGGCTTCCTTACTTGATATCCAAATAATTTATTTACTGTTCTCATATCATGATTATTTGTCATGAATGATATAGGATGACTTTCCTCAAAATGTTTTTATGTGAAGTTTCAGAAAGAATTGAAAATCAGATATTATAAGTGCTTAGTGACTCTAGCTTGTCTGGACTGTTCACCGATTAATGTAGGGTCACTGGTGATTAGGGGAATCTTTCCTTTGAAAATGTATCTGTGATTATGAATACTACAAAAACATAATAATGGTAATATCAGTACTAAGTATTTAGACAGTTCAACTTATTGTGTGAAGACCTTGTTGGGAAGAATAGATTGCTCTGTCCTTCAATTATGGGCATAATTTTTAACCTAACAAAATTATGCAATGTGTAAATGAATGTATTTGAATGAGGTATTGGTAGAAATTCTGCAGTAAGGGGTCGTGTAGGTTTATGGATTTTTATATATTAATTTTTAATTGTGAAATATTTCAAACACACAGCTATCCATATTCCTTCCTTTTAAATTTAATAAATGTTAACATTTTGCCATATCTGCGTTATTTTTTTTTTTGTGAGGGAGATCAGCCCAGAGCTAACATCCATGCCAATCTTCCTCTTTTTGCTGAGGAAGACTGGCCCTGGGCTAACATCTGTGCCCATCTTCCTCCACTTTATGTGGGATGCCGCCACAGCATGGCCTGACAAGCGGTGCCTCGTGTACTCCCAGGATCCAAACCCGGGCCGCCAGCAGCAGAGCGCGCACTTAACCACTACGCCACAGGGCCGGCCCGCAGTATCTGCTTTAGACATTTATTTAAAAAATCGGTTGTATATCGTTGAAGATTTCCCATCCCTTCAGTTCCCAATCATTCGCTGACTTTCCTACCTACACAAAAGTAGTACTTATCTTATAGTTGGTGCATATGCTTCTCATGAATTTTAAGAAAACTTGCTACATATGTATGTGTTCATAAATAATATATGGTATTTTTATCATTGATCTAAATATAATATATATACAGAATATACATAATGTATATATTGTTTTGTAGCTTGCTCTTTTCACTCACCGTTGTTTTCTAAGTGTATCTAGTTTGATAACTGTGGATTGGTTTCATTAGTTTTAACTGCTTTTGTAGTCCATCGTGCAAATAAACTTCACATTCATTTCACTATTGATGGATGCTTGAGTGTTTCCTTAAGTTTTGCTATTATAAATATGCTTGTACACATGCAAGAATTTCTGAGGTGTATAACTAGAAATGGAAATGTAGGGTTATAGAGTATGTGTTTATTCAACTTTACTCGATGTTGCTCAATTGCTTTCCAAAGTGGTTATACCGATTTACATTGTCACCAGCAGTAAGGCTCTTTGATACATAGCTTTGTTCTGGAATTATGCACTTATTTTTCAGAATCAAAAACTAAATTCATTTAGGACCTTAGTTTACTATGTCTTCATGTATTGCACATAGATGTCAGTAGTTTTTAAGTTTGCACTTTTGCTGGATATAGTAATATGTATTTTCCTTTTTTGGAAGCACTAGCTTGTTGTCCAGAGGATTTATTTTGAGTTATTAGTAAACTGACAAGATAAATACAAAAGTCGTTTAGTTAAATATACTTGCATCCATATTTTCAGTAGGCAATAATTTTGTTTTTGACCTGCCAGATCTGATATATATAATTGTACTGCCTAGACAAATTTTCCACATTTCAGAGTAATTAATGGTTTATGTAGAAATGCTCCAACTATATTTTTATTTGTTGAACATAATTTATTAGGAGTCAAAACCATCATATTTAGGATAGGACCAAAATTAAGGTTGTTTTAAGTTGTAGTGTGTTGATATGCATTTCACAATAAAGATTTGTCATAACAGAACCCTATAAAAGGGGAGATGAGAATAAATACTTTACAGCTCTTCTGCTGTCTGGCACCATTCTGTAATGTATTCTAAGCCTGTAATAAAATTTTACTGGTTGATCATTTAAATGCAAGGTTAGAAATAAATTTGATGATCCATCTGGAAAAGTAAGATTGGTCAGTTTTTAAAACTACTCTTGACCTTTCAATTAGCATATCAAGTTATATCAGACCAAACATAGGAGCATGGGCTTTAGTTAAACAATTTAGTTATAACAGGAAGTTATTGACCATACGGTTCTCTCTCAGATTAAAAGTTTTCTGATGTATTTAGAATGTTCAATTTATCCGGAAATCAAAAGGACAATAGAGTTCTAAACATCACTCTGACAAATTTGTTTGCCCTTATTTCTATTAAAAATATTTCAAAATCTTTGATTTGATCCTGAAAATCAGTAACGTAAGTCACCTTCTTTGTTCTAGGATAAACAGAACACATGCTTTCTGCAGTTCCCTTGATCAATGAGAAAATGCCTTATAGCAAAACCACATGGAGAGAATGTAGCTGTAGGTGATCCCCTGAGAGTTTTTTGATTGGAGCTGGGAGTTTGGTATTGAAAGAAGAGGGAGACAGACAGGTTGTTTGAAAAAATTCCCATTAGACCAAATGCTTATGTTGGAGCTGTGCTACAACATTTTTCATGTAGGAAGTGCAACTTTGTCAATTTTAAAGGTTAAAGGCTATTCATTGCATGATTGTAATAATATATTTCTACTTTGGAATTTCTGTATACATCTGATTGCACTTCTTCAGCCAGTGGACCAGAAATTTCATTTATTTGCATGCTGCTTGTCAGTCCTTCTTTTCTAGGATTTTATTGTGGAGATACATTATTACAAAATTTATCATTTAGTTCAAAGTCAGTGCAACTGCAGTACATTTTCTTTAACTAATATACACTTGTCAAGTTTATAGGCAGCAAAAGGAGAGAGAAAAGCTTGATGATTTGATTTACAATTATTGTGATATATGTGCGATGTTAATGTTGACATTCTTAGGAATTCTAGTATTATTAGATGAATAATCTCAACATTTACTCTGCTAATCAGCGGTTGCTTAAACTTTTGTATGTATTCAAGTTTTGATGCGATTTAGTTAAAATTCTCATGAATATGTGCTTAATTTTGAATATCTCAGAAGTTTGCTTTAAAGTTTTCCTTCCAGCCAAACTGTTAGGCTGCTCAATATTTCAACCTCTCTTTCCTTAAATTTGAAAAACAAGCAACAAGGTAGAAATATTTTAACGTTTTCCTGAAAGAAGAGAAGCAAAGTAATTGTTTTAAGAAGGTTCTAATTGAAGAATTGAAGTGCCGTGGTCTTTCGAAGATTGGCTTGGTCCTGGCACACTGCTCCGTGGCAGTGGAGCCCCAGATGCCTGGCCAAGCATCCCTCACCGACATCTGGAACCAGTTGCAATACATCACTGTCAAAACTGCTTTCTATACGTATCTGCATTTACACATTAGTTACCCACGCAGCACTCATCAAAAGAGCTGAACAATCTTGACACGGTGTCCCTTGTGCAACGGCAGAGGTGAGCCAGAGTTGGGAGGCAGTGTCTCGCGTCACTGTCTGCTGAGCTCCTACAACAGGAAGCCTGATTAAAAGTGAAAGGAAAAATTCATCAGTTGCCTCAGCTCTGTAGACTTCAGTGTAATTTTTTATTTACAAAAGGGATTTTTCTTGTGTTATGTAAAACGTATGTATTCTGAGCACTGAACTGATTTTATTTGTTTAAAAACGAGAAAAGTATTTTTAGCTTTTAGTTGGAAAAAAGATGGCTTTGTATGTTTCTTGGATTGGCTGTTATATAATTTCCTTACGTATCGTTTTAGAGAAAATTTAAATTTAAAAACAGAGCCATGAATTATAGAGAAAATATAGATAACACTATGTCACTTAAATTTAATTGAAGAGTAGTATAAAATTTGAAACAATCAACTTCCTTTGCTATTATATTGGTAGTAGTAATGTTTGTGCTTATTAATTTTCAAAAAGCTGACTAATAGAAAAGGAAAAGTAGTTATTTGTAGATGTTTGGTATTGTATATTTATCTGCGTTTTTGAAAAAGAAATAAGAATTTTGACAAAAAATAAATATTGGCCCTTTACATAAAAACTATTCAAGAGGCTTTGCTATCACATCCTCTGCAATAATAATCCTTCTAATAGTAATGATGACAATGGATGACATTTACTGGACTTTTTTTATATAATAGAAACGTTCTATCTGCTTTATATGAATTATCTCATTCAAACTTAATAAATAGTGGTACTATTTCCCCCATTTGATGGAAGGAGAACCATGCTTAAAGAAGTTAAATGACTTGCCCAAATTCACACAATTTGTAAGTGGTAGAGCTAGGATTCAATTCCCTAGCAATCTGATTCTAGAACTTATACTGGTTTTTTGGTATTTTTTTTAAATTTGGTATTATTTTTATTGTTTTATATGTTTTACTTTTTATTATTAAAATTTCCAAACATACAAAAAAGTAGAGAGTACAGTGAACTCTTTTATAACCATCAACCAGATTTAAACGCAATCAATATTTTATACTTGTTTTGTATATCTTCCCACAACTTTTTTCCTGCTAGAATTTTTTTTTTTTTTTTTTTTTTTACTGAGGAAGATTCACGCTGAGCTAACATCTGTTGCCAATCTTCCCCTTTTTGCTTCAGGAGGATTAGCTCTGCGCTAACACCTGTGCCAGTCTTCCTCTGTTTTGTATGTGGGTCGCCGCCCCAGCGTGACCGACGAGTGGTGCAGGTCCACGCCTGGGATCCAAACCCATGAACCTGGGCCCCTGAATTGGAGCGTGCCAAATTTAACGACCACGCCACTGGGCCGGCTCCTTTCCTGCTAGAATATTTTAAAGCAAATTCCAGGCACCATGTTATTTCATCCCTAAATACTTAAGTTTGCTTTTAAAAAAGATATTTTCCTCCTTACGTAAACCACAGTGCCACTATCACACCTCCCGAAAGTAACAAGAAGTTCTTATATTAACAAGTCTTTAGGGCCCACCTGGTGGCGTAGTGGTGAAGTTTGTGCACTCTGCTTCGGCGGCCTGGGGTTTGCAGGTTCGGATCCTGGGCCCATACCTACACACTGCTCATTAAGCCGTGCTGTGGCGGCATCCCACGTACAAAATAGAGGAAGATGGGCATGGATGTTAGCTCAGGGCCAGTCTTTCTCAAGCAAAAAAAGAGGAAGATTAGCAACAGATGTTAGCTCAGGGCCAATCTTCCTCACCAAAAAACAAAAACAAAAAAACCCCACAAGACTTTATTATCATCTAGTGTCTATTCAGAGTCCTGATTGTCTAACATATGTCTTTTTACAGTTGGGTTGTTTGAACCAGGATTCAAAATATCCATTCACTGTTTTTGGTTGTTATGGCTCTTAACTTAAATTAGAACAGATAAATAATATCACCTCCCCACCTTTTGTCCATACCGTTGACTTGTTGAAGAAACCAGAATGTGTATCGTGTAGAATGCCTCACATTCTGGATTTTGCTGATTACTTTCTCATGGCATTATTTAACTTATGCCTCTATTCTCTGAACTTCTAGACTGGAAGTTAGATCTAAAGGCTTGATTAGATTCACATTGCATCACATCAGCCATAAAGTTTGGTTGTCTTACTTTTTGTAATGCTAAGATGGATCAGTGGATTCTGGTAGTGCCAGCCTGATCTTTTCATTGTAAAGTTCCTCGTTCATCATCCTTTCACCTAATGGTTTTACCATCCATGGATGATCAGTGCTTGAATTACTGAATTTCTTAGGGGTTGAAATGGTAATTTCCCATTATGGTATTCCTTCTTCATTTATGAGCCAGAAGTCTTTAGAAGAGCTTTATTTGATCCACTAGGGCTCTTTGGTTATCCTGAAATATAATTCAGACTGGAAAGGCAGTATAAAATGTTTAATTCTTTCCTTTTAATCATCAATTTTCAGAGTAATGAGGTAGTGCCTTAGTATCCTCCAGTGGTGTATAAGTTTTGATTTGTTTCTTTTTTTTTTTTCTTAGTAGTTATGATGAAGTCTTGGCGTTTTTGATGTGCAGTGTGTTTTAATCAGTTGCAGGCATTATACTTTTTGATGCTGAAATTGTCTCACATTTGTCCAGTGGGAGCCCCTTCTAGCGGGCTCCTGTGTCCTTTTGACAAGATTCCATTATTAGCTTTTATAGCTTCTTACTTTCTGGCACAACAAAATATGCCAGCCTCGTCTTGTGTATTCCCTACATTAGACTGGGAATTGGCCATTTCTCCAAAGAGCCATGGTTCTTTTTATTGAGGAATGATATGTAAAGACCACAATATGGGTACTGATTGCTACTGGGTTGTCTGCTTTTGGGAAAAGAGGAGAAAAAAGTGAGTTCCCATTGATAATTCTAATTCAAATTTAAGGTTACAGGGTTTTTACTTAACTGCTTTGATCTTATGCTTGTATCTCTCTTCTTTATGCTAAAAAATTGGGTTTCTAGGAAAGTTAACGTAATTATGTTAACTGCTTGAAATCCAATTTTCTTTATCCTATGATGTATCTATAATAGTTTCAAAATAACAATAGACTATTGAATGAAGTTAAAGCTTTCTTTGCAGGTTTTTGGGGGAGGGTCGTCAGATTGTACATATCCCTGAGGATGTACAAACCACTGTGCTCTGAGGTCAGATTGATAGACAGCTATATCATTTGGTTAATCTTCAGTTTTTAAGATTGTTTTTCCCCATGACTTGGAGCCTGTATGGACTCCTTCTAGTCTCAGCAGTTGTTCTCAGCTTCACTTGCCTAGGATCCCACATAACATTCGTCCTTTTCCCTTTGGGGTGATGTTTTATTGGTGAGTTTTGGGTTCCATGGCTATCCCTTTTGTACTTCTCTTTGATGTCACCACTTGCTGCTAATGGAGGTTTTTGGTCACATCTGTCTATATTCCAGGATTTGGAGGGATTCCTTGTCACCTACTTTTGTAGAAGATGTCATCTGGGGGTTTATTCTTTCCTGATTGCTCCATCTGGTTATGATGATGAGATTTGGTGAGATTTTAAAAATGCCTACACTGCTGTGTTCTTATTTCTGGAAGTTCCAGGGTCTGTGTAATCTTAACCACTGTATGATTTTACCTCTGTGATGCTCTAGCATGCAACATGGCTTAAGAAAGATTTCCTTTGAGCTTTATCTTTGGGTGCTAATTATTGAGTTATGATTAGGAAGAGGAGCAAATAGGAGAATAAATTAGTATTTATGGCAATAAGTTCCCTCAATATGCCAAGAATGTGCTGGTAATGAAAAAAATATTATATTTTCTTGCTAAATCCTCATAATACCACCATAAATTTGTATTATCCTGATTTTGTAGGTTAGAAAACTGAGGATTAGCAGAGTTAAGTAACTTGCCTGGGGTTACATGGCTGTTAAGTGATAATGCTGGATTCGTACTGAGGTGTATCTGGCTCCAAAGCCTGTGCCTTTTCTATTTACGCTGTACTTACTTTCTAGGAACTTTTTGTAACATGGCTCTCAAAGGCAGCTTGCAGAGTACCTTAAACCAAAAAGTTCTAGGTTAGGGGCTTAAGACACAAATCAACCTTCTCTAAACTGAGGTTAATACTCTTCAACATTTGTACTGATTATAGGATATTTGTAAAGGATCTTAAATTATTATGTAAAACAGTAGCTTAAAAGGTTGAGAATGATATTTAAAAGATGTCTTATCTTTGGTTCTTTGTTAAAGATGAAGAAATCAGAGCATGTGCTACCATAAAATATATGTGGCTTCCTGATTCCTAGAAAAGTGCTAGAATGGTATTGCATAATAGAACACAGTCCTATCCACTGCCTGAACTCCTCATTAGTGTTATAACTCATCAGCTTTTCCTGATGTCCTCCCCTGGCTCAGCGTTATGCCAAGGAGCAGTGTTAGGCCTACAGAATGATGGTATGTGGAGATCTGGTTCCATATTGCCACAGAGAAGTTCATAATGAGAGCTTTGGACAAAAGAAAACAAGGCAAATGTTTTTATAGCAACTAGAAGGATTTGCAGCTATGACATACAACTATCTACTGGGGCTTTGGGGGAGAAAAAATAAATAAATAAATAAATAAATAAATAAATAAATAAATAAAATCTTAAAAAAAAAAGAAAAGAAGGCAAATGTTTTACAGTTCTAGATCAGCCTATATTTTCAGAGAAAAAAAGAAAAATGAAATTGGATTTTCTATGAATAGATAATCTTTTTAAGCAATAAAATGATTTTAGCACTTCAAGAAAGGGATTTTTTTCTTCCTTTCCTCTCCTTATTCTTTTCTTCCCATTTCCATGCATCACTTTCAGCAAAGTAGTAGTGATGTCTCCATTCCTTGGGTGTCAAGCATCAAAATTCAATTTATACTTTGTTCGGTTTAACTTTTGTAAAATTACAGCTCTATTGAGATACAATTCACATACCATACAATTCACTCACTTAAAGTGGACAATTCTTTTTTTTAGCATATTCACAGAATTATGCAGCCATCACAATAATCAATTTTAGAACATTTTCATCACCTCCCAAAAGAAGCCTCATACTCATTTCCCCCCAGTTCCCCTTTCCACCCAGCCCTAGGCAACCACTAATCTACTTTCTGTCTCTGTAGATTTGCCTATTCTTGACATTTCAAATCAATGGAATCATATAATATGTGGTCTTTTGTGATTGGCTTAGCATTATGTTTTCAAAGTTCTTCCATGTTGCAGCATGTATCAACGTTTCATTTCTTTTTATTGCAGAATAATTTTCCGTTGAATGGATATTTTATTTATTTATCCATTCATCAGTTGATGGATATTTAGGTTGTTTCACTTTTTTGGCTATTATGAATAATGCTGCTGTGAACATTTGTGTGCAAGTTTTTGTGTGGACATATATTTTCATTTTTCTTGCATATACCTTGGAGTGGAATTGCTGCATTATTTGGTAACTCTATGTTTAACCCGTGAGAAATTGCCAGACTTTTTCCAAAGGGGCTATGCCATTTTATATTCCTATCTGCACTGTATGAGGGTTCCAATTTCAGTTTAACTTTTAACAGTGTCATCAATCAGATAAATACTGCTTGGTTTGTCTGAGCCAGAGCTTCTTCTAGGTGCTGGGAATACAGCGGTGAACATGGCTGTCAAGTATGCTGCTCTCAAAGACCATAGAGAGATAGAAAATAAATATGTCAATAAATTGAATAATTTCAGAGCATGACAAATGTTATGAGGTGTTTAAACTAGGGTAGGAGGAGACTTTAGAAACACTAGTCTGGGAAAGTTTTTATAAGAGAATAAAGTATATGAACTGAAACTCAGAAATGTAGCTGGAGAGGGAAAAAGGAAGTGAAAACTCCATAAGCACACCTTTCAACAAATTTTTAAGGTGATAATGCTGATGTGATAGTGGCTGAGACATATAACGGACCAATTGTTTTTACTTTTTTTTGGTGAACTATTTACATCTTTTGCCTGTTTTTCTTATTGATTTATAGAAGTTCTGTATATTTTGGATTCTAATCCAATAAAACATGAACAAAAGATATGAAAAGACAGTTAACAGAAAAAGCAATACAAATAACTCTTAAATGTGCAAAGAAAATTGCCCGGCCTTCCTCAAAAGAAGATAAAAAATAACTACCATTTATTGAGTGTTTACTGTGCGCAAGACACAGTTCTAGGCACTTTGTATGTATTAACTCATCTAATTTAAGAATGTTTGAAATTGGAGTATTATTATCCCTTTTGACTTATGAAGGCACAGAGGTTGTTACCTGACCATGGTCACACAGTGAATGCAGAGCCAAGTGAGTGGCAGAGCCAAGAGACAGCCCCAGAACCCACACTTTTAACCACTACGTTCTACTGACTTTCAAGAGTCAAAACAAAGTAAGATTGCACTCAGCTACCATTTTTCATCTATCAGATTGGCAGAGATCAAAAAGTATAGTAACAGTGTGATGGAGAGTGGTGCACAGACAGGCACTCTTTTTTGGGGGTGGGGGGGGCGGAGATTAGCCCTGAGCTAACATCTGTTGCCAGTCCTCCTCTTTTTGCTGAAGATTAGCCCTGGTCTACCATCCGTGCCCATCTTCCTCTACTTTATGTGTGGGACGTCTGCCACAGCATGGCTTGATAAGTGGTGCGTAGGTCTGCGCCTGGGATCGGAACCTTCGAACTCCAGGCCACTGAAGGGGAGGGGCAAACTTCACCACTACACCACCAGGCCAGCCCCAAGACAGGCACTCTTATAAATTGCTGGTGGGAATGTAAATTGGGATAACCTTTGGAGGGCAATTTGGCAGAAAATCTATAAAAAATTTTAAATGTACATAATCCTTTGACCCAGCAATTGCAGTGCTTGGAATTTAGCCTTCATATATCTTTGCATGTAAGAAATCTTATGTGTTTTCTTTTTTTTTTTTGTGAGGAAGATCAGCCCTGAGCTAACATCCGTGCTAATCCTCCTCTTTTTGCTGAGGAAGACCGCCTCTGAGCTAACATCTATTGCCAATCCTCCTCCTCTTTTTTTCCCCCAAAGCCCCAGTAGATAGTTGTATGTCATAGTTGCACATCCTGCTAGTTGCTGTATGTGGGACGAGGCCTCAGCATGGCCGGAGAAGCGGTGCGTTGGTGTGCGCCCGGGATCCGAACCTGGGGCGCCAGTAGCGGAGCACGCGCACTTAACTGCTAAGCCATGGGGCCGGCCCTGTATGTGTTTTCAAAAATATTTCTAGCATTGGTTAGAATAGTATAAACTTGAAAATAATCTAAATGTTCATTAGTAGGGGACTAGTTAAATAAATTATGTTTCTCCCGTTCAATATAATACCGTTATGTATAACCTGTAAAAGAGAATGATGAAGCTCTTTATGCACTCTTTGTGCACTAATATAGAACTGGTTTCCAGGATATGTTAATTTAAAAAATTAACGTATAGAACATGTATATATGTATTAAATACTTATATATCTAATAAAGGAAAAATAGTAGCAGTGTATACTTATTATATGTGTGTATAGATATTTATGTATATTCTATATATATGTTGTGTGTGTATGTATATATCATATATATTTATATAAAATATCTCCAGGCATACATAAGAAACACGTGACATTATTGCCTCTGGAGGAGAATAAGGTGTTTGCATTCAGGACTAGGAAAATGACTTTAAAATGTGCTTTTTGCGTTTTGAGCTATGTGACCTTATATTAAAAATGTTAAAGTGAAAATATGCTCAAAAAGGAATCTAGACGATAATAATTAAGGTTAATTAAGGGCTGTTTTGAACTACTCTGCAGTTTATTTTTTCAAATAATGAAGGTCTCAAGAATATTCATAGTATTTGTTTTGTTAAGTTTTTCCAAAAAGTAACAACTAAAGGATGCATTCTTGGTTGGTGCTGCTAGGTTGAAGTGGTAGATGGAAACATTCTAATAGTAGAGTCTATGCCATGTATTTGGCACGCTAAGGAAAAACGGTCTATGCCATCCTTTCTTTCTTCCTTTCTCTTCCCTTCATTTTCTAAGAACACTTCAGACAATAGATTCTTGCTCTCACAATTTTAAAGAAACATTTGTGATCTATATAAATAATTGCTACCCTGAGCTACAGACTTGCTTCTTATTTGTAGTGCTCAGTTTACAGCTCCTTACTCCAGACATATTTTGGTAGACAAGAAGATTTGGGCTACAAATGGGAAATGATAGGAGGATATACTTTATAAGAATATGAAAAATCTCCTACCAAATCCCATTCTTAGCATATAACCAAGTTATCTACATAAATATAATTGTCTGTTGTTTGCTAGCATTGCAACTTGCTGTTCTTTGTTCTTCATGAGATTAAATTGGACTCTGCTAATGTCAAGTATACGTATATGTAACACCAGCTTTTTGTACCAAAGCACAAAATATTTGGAGACAGCAAAGGCCAGGAATGGTGGCTGGTAGTATATTGTCTAGCCTAGAAATGTATGGTACTAATCTAAGAAGGTTTTATGAAATGAAAAGAATAAAGTAGAATTTTAAAGGTGGAAAAGAAATGGACTTTTTGGGGAGAATGTTAGAGTTTCCAGGGAAGTCACATACAAGGGAGGACATATATAAGAAAAAGTGAAGGCAGCAAGGTAAGATGGAGATTTTTGGTGGAGCTTAATACTTATGAGAGAGGAATGGTTCAGAATATGGGCTTTGAAGTCATACAGACCTGGATTTGGGTCCCAGTTTTACTACTTCCCAACTGGAGTGCCTTGAAGAAGTAACTTAATAATCCTTCTGTGTTACTGTTTAAATTTCTAAAATGGAGATGATAATAGTATGTAACCTCCGAGAGTAGTTGTGAGGATTAAATGAAAGCATATAGCCAAGTGCCTTGCACATAGTAGGTGATCAATAGATATTTGTTACTACTATTGATAATTTTGAGGCAAGAACCAAGTGGATCTCATTTGTCGTTGTAGGTTTGAAGAATCAAGAGGCAGCATGATATATAAAGAGAAGTGTACTCGGATTCAGAAAATCGGTCACTTCTACAGTCTATAGATTGAGTAAATTAATGTCTTTTTGTGCCAGTTCAGTTGGAATGAGGTTCAAAAGAAAGAGGAAAGATAGAGAAATAAACTTTTAATAAAAATACTTTGTCTTTGCCTTTCACCTCCCCAACACATGTAACCTACTTCACATTTAACTTCAGTGAGATTGAATGTGATAGTGAGAGAATACATAGGAGTTCTTGAGATATAATAGATGCTCAACAAATGCTAGTTGTTTTTTTGTGTGTGTGTGTGAGGAGATCAGCCCTGTGCTAACATCTGCCAATCCTCCTCTTTTTTTGCTGAGGAAGACTGGCTCTGGGCTAACATCCGTGCCCATCTTCCTCCACTTTATATGGGATGCTGCCACAGCATGGCTTGCCAAGCGGTGCGTCCGTGCGCGCCCAGGATCTGAACCGGTGAACCCGGGGCCGCTGCAGCAGAGCATGCACACTTAACCGCTTGCACCACCGGGCCGGCCCCAACAAATGCTAATTTTATTCATATAATTCTTTATCTGCCCTTGCCAAAGGATGACGTGGAAAATAATTCTTGAGAAACAAGATTTTAGAAAGTGAAGGGTAGATGGAAAGATTGAGGGTAGAGGCAAGCACTGGTTATCAGGTAGTTAGGTTGTAAACTCCAGTTGTGTTGGATGAACAGATATAACTTCCTTGCACAATAAAAGTTAGCAAGATTTAATGTGAGCAGACAGAGAGAGAAAAGCCAAAGATTTATGGGGGAGTTAAAAGCTTGGAAACTAGAGAGCATATTGGTCCTGCTTACTCTGATAGGAGAATTAGGGAAGATGTTTTGGATATGTTTAGTTTTGGATGACTGTATAACATCCAACTATATACATTGTGTGGACAACAAGAAATGAAAAGCCTGAGGATAGGATAAGAGAAAGGGATAATGTTGGCATATGATTCTTAAACATTCCAAGATTGTCTTTTCAGTGACCTTTCTGTTTATAGAAGTGAGGTAATGAACTCCTGACATCTAATACATTTATACTCCGTTTTGAAGTATTTTGCTGGCTTGAAATTCTTAGTATAAAGCAAAAGCTTTAAGAGACTAGTACAATGTTCTGTTATCTGTCAATCTTGTCTTGCTCATTTCTGGACTACAGGGAGCACTTTGGACAGTGGGCCATTCAGATGCTTCTTTGTAAATATGGGTATCTGCAGAGGGATTATTTTTATGCTTTTTGTGTTCACAGACCTGTCCTTTGGCTTTTTATCTTAAATAGCAAAGAGGATAGTGAAGATAAATAATTGTGACTTGTCTAATGTTATGCAGGTATTTAAAATGTCTTCCATAAATTTTTCTGTAGATAGAAACAACTTTCTGTAGATAGAATAAAGGAGGAATTTTTCCAGGATGGAGTTTTCTTTTAAAGCAGTGGAAATGTGTCCATGTTGTTTTAGATGCTGCTTACAATGCAATTATTTAATAGTGTTCTTCTGATCATGTGCAAATAGTGCTATCCTTACTATGTTGGCTTTTTAGGAGTTGTTTCTTATAGGCAATGTGTAGCAATAGGTAATGTCTTTTTCCTGGTCTTTCCTGCTTGGGTTTTATATTATTACTTATATATGCTTTAGGGGCTTATGAGTGACTCCTAACACACATTCCATCCCTTAGCAATAGCTAAACTTCCAAGTAAATTTTTCACCTTTCCTTTAAAGAATTGCCAATTTTTCTTTCATAACTCCTTGATCTTCTTGGTGCATTGACTATAATTTTATAACAGTAGTGTATTGTATCTTTCTACATCAAGAAAATTTTTATTTGAAAAACGTTAGTTTTAAAATATGCTATATGGCCTTTTGGGAAGTTATATGTGTGTGTGGGGTGAAGGGCAAAGACTGGAAATATTTATATTACAGGGTTATTTCTTTGTCCTTACTCTTTCTTTTGAATCTCATTCTAATTGAATTGCCATGAAAAGAACATTGTGAAGGTAGTTGAGGTAAAGATTTGAACCCAAAATGTATGTCCTTTGTGGAATTTTTTGCTTGTTTGATTTTAAATTGTTGAATTTGTTGCTGTTATTGTCTGCATAGAGCCTCACAGTTTTTGATTTCTGTTGGCCAAGCTAACCTAATTACTAAATAGCATTTAACTATATTATTACTTAGAAATTATTACATGATTATGAACTAACATTATTAGTGCCCACAATATACTAGGGACTGTGATAGGCTCTTTACATGCATCAACTGTAATTTGTTTAATTATTCCTATTTTTCAGATGAGGAAACTAAGACCTAGAGAGGTTTAGTAAATTGCCCAAGATCACCTAGCCATTAAGTGGTAGAGCTTGGACTTGTTCCCAAGTTCTATGTAAATTCTAAGCCTACAGTCTTAGATCCTAAACTATTTGAATGATTAGGTGAGTACATGGAGTTAAATTTATTCTCATTGTTGAAAACTCAAGTATGTTGTGGCAGTGTTTTTAAAATCAAACTTGGCTAATGGTTGGTTCTGTGGGGATAGGGGAAATGTTGTAGATTATTCTCTTGTTTGCGTTAATCTAGCACCCCCTAGGTTCTGTGTTTTTTGCCTTGGACTTGTGATACAGTAGGCACCAGAGAAATGCATGGCTGGATTTTTATGTACGTAACTGTTGCAACAGGGCATTTATAACCACTCGGCTTTTTCTCCTCTTTGCTATTTCATCCCCAGAGTGTTGTCTTATCTCAGTTTGTTCAGTGACAGGGAGGGAAGAGAGTGAAGTCTCTGGAGTATAGCTCTACTGTTATACGGCTTGTTTTGGTCTTGGGTTTGCAGTGCCTATAGCGTGTACAGCCAGCTTTTGTTGAGAATGCTGTTGGGTGGGCAATGCTTCCTTTACTGTAGGCAGAATTGATTATCCTGGTTACAGAATCAAGGGAGATTAAGTTGATCTCTTAACTGTTCTGGATGTTGGAGTTAATTTCAGAATTATGTTGTAGTCAACTGCAGCATTGGTCTAGTGTGGAACAATTTAAATGGGTAGAAATCATTTGACTCAGTGCTTTTGCTTTTTAGCGAAGTGTTTGGTGCACGGTTAACAAGAATCTAGATGAAAAATTTAAGTAAAAACAATAGCCTATCTGAAATATGAAATGATTTTATGAGAGACTCATAATTCAGAAAGCATGTGTTTTCTTTTCCTCTATCTCAGGCTTTAATTTTGAAGACTTTAACTTATATCTTTATTTTTTGATGAAGTGTCAATTTATCTTCTGCCTTCAAATGATAAAGTCACTGACCTCCTTAAGATGGGGTTAGAAATATAAGCTGTTTCTTAAAGCAAAAAGTTGCTTCAGCGGGTTTTCCTTGTGCTAGCTCTTCTCTTTCAGGCCATCTTACTGAAGCTAAACATCAGTTCAGTTGACAACTTGACTCAATTCTAGGCAACAGTGGCCATGCTCTGGCCTGCAGAGACAGTGAATCCATTCTGGCTCTGACACCCAATTTTATTGTAAAACACATTCATGTTGACATCATATCAGTTTTCTGAACTATTACATGCATAAAAGAATTCACCCCTCTCCATTCAGCCTTCCAGTGAGGAGAAATTTACACACCCAATGTTTTCATTTTGCATTTAATGTGTTCTAGTCCAGAAAATAGCAGCTTCGGTTAAAAAAAAAAAAATGGTTTTTTGGAGGCACTTAGCAGAGTGTATTAGCTTAATGGTGCTCATTGGTAGGAGAGGACTAAAGAGAAATCCACAGGCAGTTTTTAGGCTAGAACAATTGAAGTTTAGGGTAAAACAGGTCAATATTGACCCAAGATTATGGGGATTAGTTGCCAGAGTTCTTTTGCAAGCAACTTCCATTTGAAGGCTTGCTTGCTGTGCCTCATCCGTGACCAATTTTGTGGGCTTTGCCTTCTACTTGGCCTTTTTGATTGTATTGTTTTCATGAAGGCCTTTTTTAATTGCTGAGTTTTTATTTGCTTGGTTTACTTATATTGGAACTTGTGAGTTTTGCATTTAGAATTTGTTTCAAATATGGTCCAAATTTTCATTTTTAGGTTATGGGGGGAAAAGTAGTCTTTCTTTTGTACAAAATCCAGCCGTTCTGTTTTTATGTCAATTCTAGCTTTGTACTGACTTTTACAGAGGCCATCGTTTGCTTTCATGATAAAGAAATTACACCTTTTCACTGTTACTGGTGCTTGACTGATTTATCTAATTTCCTGATCCTAAAATATTAAGATGTTTTCTTTTCCTTTTTCTCTGTTTGGTGAATACAAGCTTCCCTAAAATATCCACAAGCCTAGTTGGAGAATTTAATAAGATTTTCCTTGTTACTTGGTTCTACTGTTCTGAGACTGTCCTTTGGGAATTTCGTTTACCCTTAAGAGACTGCATTCTAACATGGAGTGATTGCAAATTTCATTTATAAACTAATATCATAAATGTCTCCCTGTGATTACTTAAATATGAGTATGTAATTTACATAAGATTTTAAAAAGAGTGGTTTTCAAGCCTTTAGATGTATAAGTTGATTAATTCTTACCTATATTATTTTGGGTCTGGTGTGATCTTATGGGGTATATGGAGAATTTTTAAAAGGCTTTTTCTTTTATCTGTATCTTCTAAACATTATGGGCAGAATAAGGTTGGAATAGAGAGAGAAAATTGCAAACATACTCTGACTTTCCACTGGCTGGATGCACATTATCTTTATCTTTATTTATTAATAAAAGACGGAATGCCTTGGAAAACAAAAGGTTTTAATGGCCGGTGCTTGGTATCCTTGACAACAGTCCCGAAAGAATATTACATTAGGGCACCAGAGAACTTTTAAAAATAAGTAATGGAATTCC
>NC_141928.1:10400000-10457500 GCF_057802395.1 Ceratotherium simum simum | reverse complement strand
GGATCCAAACAAAAAAGATGAATCGTCTACCCATGATTTCTTTAATTTTCATTATTTTCGCATCATCTAGAAGTGATTATATATATGGCACAGAAACACTTATAAATACTCAATAGTATCATGTAGTGTATAGGATTGTGGGATAAATGTTACTGCTTATGTCCACATTCAAACTAGACATTGCCAAATCATGCTTGTTCAGTTTATTCACATAAGACGTATTTATGTTGGTGAATGTATAGGGAAATGCACAATACTATACACACTGCTTTGTGGGAGTGTAGACTGGCACAAATTTCCAGGTCACTTCAGAAAAATATTTTGAAAGCCTTAAAAAGATTTATTCTCAAATATATTACTTTTAGGAATTAATACTAAGGAAATAGTCAGAGACATACATAAAGATATACATACAAAGATGGTCACCATAGCAACATCCTTCCTCCTTCCTTCTCTCTCTCTTTCCCTCCCACCGTCTTTCTCTCTCTCTTTCTCAGATTTCTGTCAGGGTGAATTTTGAGCCATACTACAGAACATAGAACAGTAGAACACCAGACACCAAACTTGACCAACTCATGGCCAATCCTGCCATATTGTCACCTCCATTAGCTTTCTCCCTCACATGTTTTTTGAAGTTAAGTCCAAGACATATTATTTTACTTTTGTAAATATTTCAGTATGTACCTCTAAGAAATCAGGACTCAAAAAAAACCATAATGTATTACTGTATCATACCAAAATATTAACAATATTAACAATAATTTTTTAATATCATTTATCCAAATGGCTGTTTGAATCAGGATGCATAAAAAGTCTACCTACTGCAATTAATCGATACTTTATCTTTTAAGTCTTTTTAAATTTAAAGCTGCTTTTCCATTTCTTTTTTTTTCTTATACTTTTTTGTTAAAAAAACAAGATTGTTAGTCCTGTAATTTCCCAGTCTGGCTTTTGCTGATTGTATCCCCGTGGTATAGTTTAACATGTTCCTCTGTTCTTTGTATTTCCTGCAAGTTGACAATTGGATCTATAGGCTTAATCAGATTCTGGTTTAATTTTTCTTTTTTCCCCTCCAGGATTGGTTCATAGATTGAGTTATGTTCTTATTCCAGGTGGCACATAATGTTTGCTTTTCTTTCTTTTTTTGTGATGTTAGTGGTTATTGATGCCTACATCTATTAGTTTATTTGGGATGGCAAAATTGAGATACTCTAATTCTGTTATTCCTTTTTCATTTATTAGTTGGAATCATGTATGAGGAGAAACTTCCCTATATCTACTATCTAATTTCTCAGTGGTCTAGTTTGTAGCATTATTCCTAATAAGACAAAATTGTAGACAGTTAAAAACCCAACAATAGGTGATGTGGTTAAGTTATGCTATAGTCATGTGGTAGAATTCCATATAATTATTTTAAATTATGTTTTAGAAGAATACCTAATGGTATGGAAAATGTTCAATATATTAAATTTATAAAGCCGTTTATGAAATAGTAGTATATCATGTTCTTAGATTTTTTCCCCAAGTTCTTTCGATAGGGAAAAAAATACTGAAAGAATAAAGACCAAATATTTACATTATATAATGGTTACCTCTCAGTAGTGGAGGTGATTCTTTATATTTTCTTCTTTATACTTTTCTGTAATTTTCAACTTTTCCGCAAAGATCATATATTTGTTTTACAGTAACTTTTTTTTCTCACCATTTGTTCAAATGAGCGAAACAGTCTAGGGACTGGATCTTCTCTAGTAGACTATCTTGTCCCATCTTTCAATCCATGAATTTAGCGTGTAGAATGGTTGTAATTGCAGAGGCACAAATAGATCACTGTAATCTAAATTAAGTGCTATCTCCTCTAATAGCTTTTTGTGATAGGTGTGTTTCTTATTATCTTTGTACAACCCAGATGCTTCACACAGGGCCTGGCACAGAGCAGCATCAGTAAATATGTTGAATTGAACAGGTGCTAGGGTAGAGTCATTGCTAGACCTAATGTGTTGATTGGCCATGTCCAGTTGATTGATGCTCTTTTATCCTGCGTAACTTACCTTGAGTGAAATATTTCCGCCTTTGCTTTAGAGAGCTAATAATCTCTAGTTTGAAATCTGTGGACTTCACATAGGGTAGAGTGTTTTGAATATTCCACATTGTCTCGTGAACAATGATCAGTCCCCCTGGATTAGCATGTCACTCACCTAAAATCACCTCATTACATACATGATCTCTTGATTCCAGCAGTCTTACACATTTTGGGTTTTTTTTTCTTGTTCTAAATTACTTTAGCTTTTAGTTCTCCAGGGGAAAAATTATTGTCTATATAGTTCATTTTGAAACTTGATCACATCTAGTTTCATGCATGTTATTATTTTGTCTTCCCATGAAGACAACACTTAGTCTTATACTGCTTAGGTTTTTTCCTCAATACCTAGCACTGTGATGTTCTGATGGTAGATGCTTAATAAACAGTTATAGAATTAGTTAGAATGTTGCTATTGAATTACTGCTGTAGAGATTAACATTGTTATACTCAGTAATTTTTAGGATGGAAGAAGTGGAAGAAAATAGTCTTACTGCATTGTCTTCATTGAGTTGCTACCAAGTTAAAATTCAGCATGGTATTGGAAATTAAGTTCTTTGAAATCTTAATTCATTCAAAAACATTTACTGAGTGCCTAATAAGTGCTAGGCATTGTTCAAGATGATTGAGGTGCAGCAGTGAACAAAACAGACAAATTCCTGCCGTTACGGAACTTCATATTCTTGTGAATCTAATCACATGTAATTGGCTGCCATATGCATTCTGTGATAATGTATAATGATTTCCAAGCAACATCAACAACATCTTAAATATGTATATCAGATTGATCTGGAGTCAACTATTTATTAGCTTTTGTATGGTTTTAATGCAGGTTTTGCAATAACTTGGTACTGGGAAGAAAGGAAAGAAACATTTATTGAACATTTACAAAGTGCCAGGTACTCTATTAAAAATTTTGACATACCTTCTCTCATTTAACTCTCACAGTACCTGTGAGAGGCGGGTATTATTTATATTTTCATCGATGAAAAGACTGTGTCTCAGAGATGTTAAGCAGCTTGCCCAGGATCACATAACTAATGAGTGGCAGACCCTTATTCAAACATAAGTCTTTCTAATTCCAAAGTATTTCTTCCATAAGCATTGCTGTGGAGAATGTTCCATAGATTCTTAGTTGTTAAGCTGAATTTCTCAGATTGATGTATTTGCAAATATGGCAAATATGATATGGTTTCTGCATGTGTGCTTTATTCATTATGCTGTACTTTATACAGCAGCATATCCGTAAGGAGTCAAAGGATAACATGCGAGTCAGTTTGTTAGGCAAAAGGTCATGTTAATGTTCCAAAGCGACTTGAAGTGCTATGTCATAGCATTTAATGTGCATATTTTAAAATGGAACACATTAAGAACCCATAGTAGATGTCATTCTAGTTCATCATTACCATATTTCATTGATTCTAAGGTGTTCATTTCCTCCCCTCATTTTAATATTTTTAGAATTAGGATGTCTCTAAGAATCAATGTTATGTCACGGTGTAATTGGCAGAATTTTTTTTCTTAACAATAGCACATAAACTCGTCATTAGTCTTACAATTGATAGTGTCTTAGATTTGATGAAATATAATTATTTATATTTTGGCAACACCCTAAGTACATATATGCACTGTATTTCCAAAAGGCTCCATCAACCCTCTTTGAATTGTCAGATTATTAATTTGTGTTTTTAATGGTTTAGATGTGTTAGATAAATGCTTACACTTAAAATCGGCTTTGCAACTTTTTTATTTTTACTTACACTGCAGTTTGGATGTTTTTGGAACATCTCTTAATATACCAGCAAACTATAGGTGTATTAAGTTACAGTATATTTTGAAGAATTACATATTATATGCGTTTTGTGATGATGTATAATGGTTCCAAAGGAATCATCAGGCTTTTCAAGTCATTAGCTCTTTTCTTTTTTTTTTTAGTTTTTAAATATATATTTAAATGAATCACTAACTTTGATTTCAAGATTTTCAGTCTCTATTTCTTTTGATAATTAACACTAAAAGCAGGCAACCTGGTAGTAGTTAATATAAAATTGTAGCTTAAAATTTACTAACAGAAATAAAGTGAAAACGCTTAGTTCTTTTGAGTTTTGTTCTTACTCCATCTACGTCCATGAGAGTCTGCCGAATTTTCTGAATGATGGGAGTTTTGGCATGATTTGGGACATATGTGTCTCTGATTTTCACATGTTGTTCCAGCTGATGTCAAAAGGAGTTTTTGCTTTGGCAGCCTGAAGGTAGTCCATGGCATTTAGTATCAAGGTACACTGGAAGGTCAGAGCTTGAGCAAAATGCTGAATTGTGCTGTTTTGACATGGTTTGCCTTTGAAAACACAGTAAGGCTGATGTTGTGTATATTGCCTCTTATAGTGTTTTTTACATATTTTTAAAATATCCAAACCACAGAAAACATTATTGTTTTTATGTAGTAGTGGTTAGGTCAAGTCCTATGTGATTGTATAAGAATTCATTTACATTAAGAAAATTAGAAATTTTTAAAGATTCAATAAGAATAAGGTGAGTACTGAAAAATTATAATTTACAATGCTTATCCTGTTGTTTTTCACAGAAGTATAAGTAAGCACATGAATTAAGTTTATAAGCCTTATAAAAACAAGATAAAACTGTTTGAGAAAATCAACGTTTTAAATCATGCTAAGTCTCTTCCTATTTTTACTCATCCTCTTGCAGAGCATTGACAAAAATATGAAATTGATTTGGTTGAAGGGTGTTAAAGAGCCGACAGCCAAATGTCACAAACAATGAATGGCTGCAGTGTTGAAAAAATCAATAGGGAGGTTAAGCTGGTCTTGTGAAAGACTTGGCAGACTGCTCTGTTCCAGGAAGATATCTGTCTTCTGGCCTTGGTTGCATGATCAAAAGGAAAACTTGATAGGTTTAATGAAGGGAGATACTGTAAAACTGACAACAGAAATATAGACACTGTGGTAAACTGTAGTGCACATCACTGACTGGTGCTATTAGATACATTTTTCAGCCTGAAAAAATATTTATAGGTAGAGATGTCAAAAATATTAACATTCTTTTACTTTTTCATTGATTCCTCTATCAGCTAATAAATTTGCCTGAAGTAAACAAAGGTTTGCATTTGGCTAAGTGTATAATAAGATGTTAAATGTGTAGGCCACAATAATTACTGTGTTAATTAGTAAACTAATTTTCCAAGTCTGTTCTTTATAACATTTAAAATCTGAATCAAAATTATGTCTTCCTCATTCTCAGATTTTATTTCCAAGGTATTAGGAAAGATCAAGAGCCTAGGTAAAAAAGACAGCCATTGACTTGTCAATGAAAATAGAAAGTTCGTCATTGAAAACCAAGGTAGGATTTATGATTCATTAGTCCACCCACAGACCATTAGAAGATATTTTATAGAAGCATCCTCCTTTACACTTTTATTGATAAACAGTATGTTGAGCTAAAAAATACTTCACTGTGATTGTTTTGATCAGAGCTATATATTATGAAGTCTGACATTTTAACACATATCAAATGAGATTAAGATCATTTATAGATCATGTTTCTTTGCAGTTTACTTTAGTTCATTATTTATCAGCTTTATACCAAGTAATATTTTGTGTCTGCATTATTTTTGCACCTGAATTTCTTGAGGACACTTATTATACTCTGAAATCAATTATTTCTTGGATGTTCACTGTGTATGTCATTATGCTAGATATCAATATTGTAATTAAAAGCATTTGTTTATAAGTTTACAGATTTCAAAAAATTTTTGATTTTTTTTTTTGAATAGGCAGCTCCATTTTATTTTATTAGCCATCATTAGATGTGGCTGTTTCTTTGTGTAAGTCTGTGAGTGAGTTTAGGAAAAAGAAATCATTAGTTTAAAATTCCCAAATGTGGTGTTCAGTTTACAGATGATAACCTGTTTAAAAACAAATAAATAAAAAGAGAAGACAAAAAGAGAAAGATGCCTGGCAGATTTTCTGCAAGTGGACGCTGTAATAAAAATGCCCCCTACTTTGTCGGGATGGTATTTGGAGGGCTGCTGCCATATGTTACTTTCCTTTTTAGCTGGGATTATGCCATCATTATTGCTGATAAAAGCTGTTTACTGCCTTGGCAAAGGAATGATGCTTGGAGCAGTTTTGGAAACCGCCATCCAGTTTACAAAAAAGTTCATTTAGTGCCAGATGCTAGAATCCTAGGTCTTTGTTATCTTTTCCCATTACTAGATCCCATCCATTGTCTATTTCTTTTATCCCTTTTATAATAGAACGTTGCCTCTTACTACCTGTTTTAATTCAAGCTGTTAATATGGGAGGTTATCTAAATTATAACATTCTCCGTGTTGTAACTGATCAGTACTAAAGGTGGGCAGTTTGGCTTTCAGAATCATTGACTCGATTTGGAATAAGCACTGTAGTGTGCAATGAGATTCCAGTTTCTAAACACTCTGAATGTGTACTTTTTTAGTACTGTTGCACATCAAGAAGAGGTTGGTTCAGTCTTTGAGTAAACTATTGCATAATGTGCAGTCTCTGGAAGCACTGAAGGTGGATGTTGTTTTGGGTCAGTTTATCACATTGTTTTTACGCTGTTATGAAACATTTTATAATTGAAAATAAAACAAAAATCTAATTTTTTTGCTGGAAATGTTACATTCATGTTGTTATAACTTGGTGAGAATATTCCCTTTCCAGTTATTTCTCTGAAACTTTTTCTCTGCTTGTGAACACAATATTTGATAGTGACGGCATGATTGGATTGTGCTGCCTTAGGAATTTGTAAATGCTAATAACAAACTTTTTTTTGTTGTTAATTAACATGTAATACCTAGTAGGCCTTTGGTGCATACTTACTACTGTAGTTTAGTGAAAGGCAAGGAAATTGTTTTGTTTTTCATGTTTTTTTGTCAACATTTTATTAAGATATGCTCATCTTTCAGTGCCTAAGTAAATTCTCCTTTTTCTCAATTTGCTGTACTGTCCTGTGGAGTCAGTGTGTGTATAGTGTGTGACTTATTGGCCCACCTAGAGGTCACATCCTTGACCTTGGCCGTGCTGGTATTGTGCTTCACCATCTTTTTCCACACCTCAGAATTTAAATTACATTTCTGACTTGAATTTAGAATTTCTTTAAGTGTAAAAATTAACTCATAAATAATGTTGACAAATTAGAGTCTTACTGATTTATCTCAAAATAACAGTCGTTTCCCCAAGTATACTCTTACTCTGTTTTCTTTTTGTAGAAACTCTCACCAAGAGGACAAGGTCCAAAACAGTGTAAAGCCCACATTTTTATTGCAGTCATTTTTACAAAAACAAGGTCAGCCATCTGCTAGAAAACTATACTTATTTAGAATACACTGAAATACATCCAGCCCTGGATGCCACAAAGGACCTCTGACGCTGTAAACTTTGGGATGATTTTAGGTGGGAAAAGAAAGGAAAAGCCATCTTCAAATTTATCCAAGGACAAAGTTTAATAATATGAAATTTCAGTGTCAAGTTGAAGGTGAAAAATTATAGTCACCTGGGTAAAAGGGCTAAGTATCCCCAATAAAAGTTGAGCTCATTTGAGTTTATATGTACCTTTTTTTAGAAATAATTTTTTTATGGTTATGAATGAATGCTTATCACTTATCAGCTTCTTAAATTACCTACAAATTATCACAATTAAAAAATGAGTATGAAAATAATACCCAAATAAAAAGTTTTTAGACCATATTTTAGAGAGTAGATACTTTAATGCTCAATGTTAGTTAGCAAATGGACATTAACATGAAAAACTGCATTTATTTAAACAAGGAACGTTAATTGGCTTCTGTATAAGAGACATACGCACACTCACAAACACACAGAGTACTGTGATAGGACTTTGTATCAAGGCAGATCTGCCATTTGAATCATGAATTTACTTTTAATATTAAAATATTTCAGCTGTTGGACACCCCCTGCTTCTTAAAGAATTATCTTTCAAATTGTATTTTCAAAATTGTTACTGAGAAAGCCATTAATTGTAGAAATTAACACTTCTCCGTCCCCTGGTTATCTAAATACACCTTTATAATTTTCAGTGAATGAATGAATTTGGTGCATCTTATTCAAATAGCTTTAACTAATTCAGTTGTCTCAAATTTTCCAAAGAGACTAAAATGTTATTGCTTTCTTTTCCCATTTACATAGTTATGTTCATTTGTACTTACAGGCATTGGAATCACTGTCATTTAGGACAATTGGAAGATAGCTTGGGTTTAAAGAGCTTGTGTTTTAGTGTCATGTTGCCTTGGGTTCCACACTCCCAGTTTTGCTATTTCTGACAGTTATGACTTTGGACTAGATACTGAACTTTTCTGAGACTTGGTTTTCTCATTATGAAAAATGTGGTAATATCTGTTTGTCAGGATATTATGGAAAGAGCCTGTGAGAAAGTGGGTACTTGGTTAATAGTAGATATTTTTATTACCAGTGAGCTAGATTGTATCAAACGTTGGGTGACTAAGTCAAATTAAGTCAATTGAATTTTATCTTTCTGGCTTATCTGCATGGAGCTCTCTCCACATGACTTCTATCTTTTATTGGTTGAATAACTTAAAACCATTGTATACTATTTGTGAGATCAAGAAAAGTTTAAGATGTCATCAGCAAGACTCTGCAACAAAACCAGGCAGAATGGAATCAGAACTTTAGTTTCATTTTTAGTTGAGAATCAGTCCAAGAAGGCACAACTTTAATATATCTGATTTCATATTGAGCCTGTGATATTTTCATTAATACATTTTTGCAGACCAAGTTTTTCAGTTTCTTTGTGCCAATAACTTAAAAGTTTATAAATCTAATAGCTTACATTTACAAAGTTTATAAAGCACTTTAACATATTCATAGAAAGTATTTCTAATATTATATATGTATTATTAATGCTCCCTGTTAGTGTATGCTTTACTAGTGTCATTCTAACTGATCTTGATTTACTTTCATTTTCAAGGTAAAGAGTTTTTACTTTTTAAAAAAATTTCTTGGGGCTGGCCCGGTGGCGCAAGCAGTTAAGTGCACACACTCTGCTGCGGCTGCCCGGGGTCAGCGGTTGGGATCCTGAGCGCACACCGCTTGTCAAGCCATGCTGTGGCGGCATACCATATAAAGTGGAGGAAGATGGGCATGGATGTTAGCCCAGGGCCAGTCTTCCTCAGCAAAAGGAGGAGGATTGGCAGATGTTAGCTCAGGGCCAATCTTCCTCAGAAAAAAAGTAAATAAATAAATAAATAAAAATTTTAAAAAAATTTAAAAATTTCTTCAAATGATTATTCTTTCATCAAATTATAGATATCATCTTGATAGTATACAAAACTATGCTTTTACTAGGGCACAATGTTACTTTTGATTAACTGTGTGTGGTATTTTTTGTTTTTGCTTTTATTGTAATTCTGTGGGGAGAATGTGACTTTTTTCCTGTTTAGATAGATGCATCTAGAACCAAATGAGGGCAGTAAAGTCTAATAGAAAGCTTTACAAATGAAAGTTTTGTTTCTGTTTGTGCAATACCTTGTTTCCCCTTCTTGTATCCTGGGAAATCATGCTGATCAATAGTTCCCATTTCAGTACAACTGCAGCAAGCATTACAACTGTATAAAATTTACAACATTGTCTGCTGTAAATTTTAATTGGAAAAACCTTATAGCTTTGCTCTCTATCTTTGGAGGTTTAAATCTATATGATTTTTTTTAAATAAAAAAAAATTTACAACATAATATCATGTCATACAATTTTTATGGACATGTAATATAAATAGGGCCAAAACCATAGCCTTATTGGAAAAAAATAACTGTAAAAATATATTTTAACGCTTAGTGCATTCAACATTTTTGCTATAGAAACAATGGACTTGGTAAAGTAATTTAATGTTGTAAATAATTATGAACAATATCAGGCAAGGAATATTAACAAATAAATATATTAATAAAAGATATATTCTGTGGTGTCTCTGTCTCCCATGTGAGACCTCTTTCTGAATCAATGTGAAATACTCTGTATAGAGCTAGTGTTCTGAACTAGAGTAGTAAGAGAAAAATGTTGCTTTCTGCACAGCTTTATTTCTGTCACAGGTCAGGCTTAGAATGCTGTGTGATACAGTTATTGACTATAATCTGGGCATAAACACAAGTCCTCAAGCACCAGCCCAATTAATAATTTGCATAATTAACACGCATATTAAATAGGGACTGGCCTTGCATCTGTATTTGCAGTGATCGGGGTAATGAGGGCTAACGGAGCGGCGCCTCGGGCCTGTGTTAGCAGACGTGTGGCAGTAGTAATTTTTGCTTGGATTGACAACTGCTAGACAAGCGGTCCCAGCATAAAGCTAAACCCCGTTTGGCAGTATTAATCGTTGACAAACTGCTCTTAAAGCTGTAACATTGTTTCTGTCAGTTGTTTGGTTTGATGTCACTGTTAGACATAATAAATCAATAGTGTCAGAATTTGGTAATGTTTATAGCTAGCAAGGTTTATTATTTCATATGACTGTCATGTACAAATAGTGGTTATCATGGCTGCCTCTAAATTATCAAAGACAGAATATTGCTTTGAATATACTTCTGTAATTCTTGTTTCAGTGAATTCTTTGCCATCTGGAAATGCTTTTGGTTGGTATGCCTGCCCAATTTCAGTGTAATATTCATTCCTTCATGCAGTATGTTCCATGATTTTTAAAAGAGTATACAATTTAATTTCTTGAAAGTTGATTGTAGTTTTAAATTAGGAAGATACACCTAGCTTCCTCAGATTCACCTTCATTCAAAACTTGCTAATATTAAGCATGTGTGACAGAGTGCAAGGGTGCTGAGATTCCTCAGAGAAGGATTTTCATTTCAGAGGACTTTATGTATATGTAGGAAGGAAATATTCTAGGCAGTTTTTATTTATAAAGAGAGTAAGTTCTTCAGAGATACAGGTAAAATTCCTTCTCGCCCCATTCTTCCTCTTTAATCATTTCTCCAAAAGTTTTAACATTTATATTGCACTTTCTCACATCTGACCCCCCACTGTCAAATATTGTAAGGTTGTTTTCTTCATTCAGATTTCAAAAACGTGTCTTTAAAAATTACCTAAACATGTGATATTATCTTTATTGTCATTCCTTTAAAAGCAGTCCTATTTATGGTACTCTTGGTGGAAGAGAATTTTATATGTGAAACTACTAGCTACACGTAAACATGTTTACAGTGTAGCTATAACATGTTTATGATGAAGTATAGTAAAATAATAAAGGTTATTTTTAGTGGCTTAGGATGAATTTCTGTATCTCTCTGCATAGCATTTTGATCTTGCAATCAAAAATGTATGTTAATACATTATGAGCAAATTAAGGGATTTTATGACCTGCCAAAATCTTTTCTTTGCAAATTAATAGGCAATTCTAAATTATGAGCCTAAGAAGCATATTTGTTCAAAAAAGGTGGAGTCATTTGGAGTGGAGCTGACCTGAGTTTGCTGTAGAAATACTCCCACTTTAAAAAGGGCATGCATAAATTACTTCAGGAAATTATTAGAGTCACCCCAAAGAAGAAATGTTAAGAAGAATTATTACAGTTATATTCTATAAAATAAAGAAATATGAAGTTATGAGCACTCTACAAGCATTCAGTAAGCCTTTGATAAAAAGCATGGTCTACCCATTGTACCACTCGATTATCCATGGTATCATTTAAGCTACAATTTCAAGGCTTACTTGCCATCTATTATATGCCTATTCATATGCATATCATATACATATAAGCTAGCATAATGCTACAAGGAGCGGTTTCTTGAAAATAACAAGGGGTTTTGGGGATATGAAAGTAATGACTTTTTAAAAAATCGATATACTTGAATGAAGTTCCAGTCAAAACTGTTATTTCTAGAAAGTAAATGCATATTCCAATTTTGGGAACCCTACTTTTGAAAGACTTTGGCCATTCTTTTAAATATCTTTAGGGGCCGGCCCCATGGCTTAGCGGTTGAGTGCCTGCGCTCCGCTACTGGCGACCCGGGTTCGGATCCCGGGCGCGCACCAACGCACCGCTTCTCCGGCCATGCTGAGGCCGCGTCCCACATACAGCAACTAGAAAGATGTGCAGCTATGACATACAACTATCTACTGGGGCTTTGGGGGAAAAAATAAATAAATAAAATTATAAATATCTTTAATGAATAAAAAATGAGTAGCTAGAGATGATAGTCACATGAGGTTGTGTGACACCCCTTCTGCCCATTGAGAAGTCTAAGGCTTGTGTGTATATTTACAGGCAGAGGTCAAGTAGCCCATGGAAGGTGATGGAGAGCAGTAGAGAGAGAAGTGATAGTTGGCAACAGGCCAAGGTTACAGAAGTGGTAAGATAAGACAGAATGGTTAGATGATTTTTCATCTTGCAAGTCTCAGCTTAAATGTTACCTCTTTGGAGAGACTTTCTTAACCACTCTTGCTGAAGTAGATCTCTCCTGTTATTCTAGGACTCCTTCCATCATAGGACTTACCACAATTTGTAAATTTTTTTTTTTTTTTTTTATTCCATGGCCCATGACAGTAGGGACCATATCTGCTTGCTTCGCCATTATATTCTTCAGGGGGAAGGTAATGAAGTACATGTCTATTGCAAGACCTCAGATGGGTGGGGTTGGGAACTTGAGAAGGACTTAATGTTTCTTTAACACGAGCTTTGTGCTTATATTTGGTGCTTTACATACTCTTATCTCCTTAAAATAATCTTAGCAAGTAGTTATTAATACTTCCATTTTATAGATGAGAAAATGGAAGCTCAGAGAAGTGAAGTGAAGTGACCTGTCAGAGATCACACAGCTAGTAAGTGGCTGAGCTGAGGTTTGAATAGTATTTTTGTAATTTCAAAACCCACAGGATACCACATTACCCAGGCTCTGTGGAATGTGTTGTTATGGTCAGTATACAGGGTAATCAACAAGTTTGTAATGGAATTGCTAAGCAGGATTGGGTAACTCAGTTACAGTTATATGGCATGCATTTGTAGTGGACCCAATTTTCAAAGTTCTGCTGTTTTCTCTAGCAGTGTTCCCTAATATAAGCATGGGGACCTTGAAAATAAGTGTTATATCAGCAAAGATGAGCTTGGTGAGCCCTTCTTAACTAGGGTTGGCCTATTGTTGTTCCTGTGCTGGAATGGTACTAGCTTTGTACTCTCCTAGGGGGAACTGAAAAGAGAGTCACTCAAATAATTTTCTGTGGGGCTTAATTCTCTTGTGGAACCCCAGCTGAGAAAGGCAAAGTTAGGTTATACCGCTGTAGCATCCAACCTCCAAATCTTTATAGCTTTAAGGCAACAAAGGTTTATTTCTAACACCACATCCATTGTGTGTCTGTGGGTGGCTGTGTTAGGAAAAACCACTTAGTCTTCCCTCCTGTGTTTTTTTTTTTGCTACTCACACAGAACACTTCACTTCTGACACTTCTGGTCACCAGATGTGTGGGGTTTTTCCCCCCACCAAGCAATTCTCTGCAACACCAGCTGGGTGTCCTACAATTTAACTCAATTCTAACGCTGTCTACCTGGAGATAGCAGTCAGATCCCACAGGTTAAGGGGTCAGTCCCACAAGACTGCTCCACACTACTTCAGATGCCAATCATATCTGAAGCCCAGGTTGTCTCCTGTGCTTCTGACCGATCGACTATAAATCAGAGGTTTCCATAACCCCCTCTCGGGTTCAATTAATTTGCTAAAGTGGCTCACAGAACTTAGAAAATGTTACTTACGTTTACCAGTTTATTGAAGGACATGGTAAAGGATATAAATGAACACTCAGATGAAGAGATACATAGGGTGAGGTCTGGGAGGTTCCCGAGTGCAGGAGTTTCTGTCCCTATGGAGTTTGGGTACATCACCCTCCCTGGTGTGTGGATGTGTTCACCAACCTGGAAGCTCTCTGAACCCCATACTTTTTGGATTTTTATGGAGGCTTCATCACATACATGGGATCAACCATTAACTCCACTTCCAGCCCCTCTCCCCTCTCTGGAGAAGTGGGGAGCGGGGCTGAAAATTCCAAGTTTCTAATCATGGCTTAGTCTTTCTGGTGACCAGCACCCATCCAGGAGCCATCCAGGAGCCCACTAAGTCACCTGATTAGAACAAAATATACTTCTAGTACTCTTATCATTTAGGAATTTACAAGGGTTCGGGAGCCTTGTGTCAGGGACTGGAGTCAAAGACCAAATATTAGAGCAAGAGATGCTCCTAATGGTCTTGTCACTTAGGAAATTACAAGGGTTTTCTGGAGCTCTATGCCAGAAACTGGGGGCAGAGACCAATATATATATTTCTTATTATTTCATAGTGGCTCTGCTCCTTGTAGTCACATGTGAACCCAGGCTAACAGTGCAACCACCGTCTTTCAAACATTGCCAATTGTCCTCCCAGAAGTAAAGCAACTTCAAGATATTGTCTTACCAGCAATTAAAAGCTATAGCTCAGAAATAACAAATGTTCATAATTCTTGCTCACAAATCTTTGGCCATAGTCATGTAACCAACCACAAGGGGCCAGGTAGTGCAATCTTAGCATGTGCCTGGAGGGAGAGGAGAGCTGCATATCATAGAACAATACTAACGACCATTACAATTAGCAAGCACAGTAGGAACTAAAGAATTCTGGGTAGCCAAGGAGAGTACTGCTACTGTTATTGAATTTGGATAGTTTCAAAGTCTGGTGGCCAATCAAGTATGTATTGGTGCACTGGGCAAATTAGGAAGGAAGGTTTCAGGAAAGAAAAATGACTGTTAAAATGGTCTGGGGAGCACATTTAAAGATGTTCAACATCATTAGCCATCACAATGGCTCTCTCATACAGTTTCCTCTGTTCTCTTAATACTTAACTTTGCCCAGGTGGTTATTTCCTTTTCTCTTTCTACTGGTCACACTTCTTGGAAAAAATATTTTTTCTAATCATATAATCCCCCAGTAAGAACGTTTTAGTTCCAGGCCGGCCCCGTGGCTTAGTGGTTAAGTGCGTGCGCTCCGCTACTGGCGGCCCAGGTTCGGATCCCGGGTGCGCACCGACGCACCGCTTCTCCGGCCATGCTGAGGTGGCGTCCCACATACAGCAACTAGAAGGATGTGCAACTATGACATACAACTATCTACTGAGGCTTTGGGGGGGAAAAAAAAAGGAGGAGGATTGGCAATAGATGTTAGCTCAGAGCCGGTCTTCCTCAGCAAAAAGAGGAGGATTAGCACGGATGTTAGCTCAGGGCTGATCTTCCTCACACAAACAAAAAAAGAACTTTTTAGTTCCAAAGTAGGTATTGTCATTTGAACCTGTGAAGAAGCAGATAAAAATGAGGATTGTGGTTTATAAACAAGTGGAGAGTGTTCCAAAAAGTGTTCCATGGAACAAATGTTCTGAAGGATAATGGGGAAAGAATAAACTATCCATGGTCAAAGTGAGTTTGAGAAATGCTAGACTAAAGAAAGTTTAATAGAACTTCTCAGAGCCTTTAAAATGCTGATATGCTTTGGGATTCCCAATGAGAATAATATAGTATGTAGCATTTCTTAATCTTATGTGACTTTGCCCCCCCACCCCCACTTTTTAAAAATTTAACTAGCATCTTGAGGGACCAGTGTTAGAACACACTCTTCTTCTTCTTCTTCTCTCTCTACTCTTTTTTTTTTTTTTTTTTGCAGGGAAAGATTCGCCCTGAGCTAACATCTATTGCCAGTCTTCCTCTTTTTTTTTTTTTTCCCTCCCCAAAGCTCCAGTGCATGGTTGTATACCCTAGTTGTAAGTCCTTCTAGTTCTTCTATATGAGCCGCCACCATAGCATGGCAACTGACAGATGGGTGGTGTGGTTCCGCAAAAGTGACCCTGGGCCACCAAAGTGGTGAGTGACGACCGTTAACCACTAGGTCAGGCTGGCTGAGAACACATTCTTTTTGAGAAGTATTTTGAGAGTCATTTATCAAAGCATACTGTCTGGTTGTCTGACATCTCCTAGATTATGGAGGACACAGCTAGGAGAGACATGAGGCATCATTTGATCTAAACTTCTTGTTTAGAAATGGGTAAACTGAGAGAAATTAAAGGACTTGCCTGTGCTCATATAGCTAGTTTTGTCTTTCATTTTTGTCAGTTGCACATGCGTGACAGTAATACATACTAACATTTATTGTGCTAATGCTGTTCTGAGTACTTCTATGTATTCATCCACACAAGCTGGCAAACTTGTGGCCACGCCAGGATGTGAACCCAGACCTTCTGACTTAGGAGCCTCTTCATGGTAGAGAAATCCTTACGATTGGTTGATTTCATCATTGTGAGGAAAAGTGATTTTCTTTAAGGCCAGATGGCTCAAGGAAACTTACCATCTTCAGTCCCTTTTATAAGAAGAAGTTATGTTTCCTTTTTCCTGGAGAGTGAGTCAGGAGCAGTTACCGATACTGATGCTCTTACGTTAGGTCTAAACCGTGAATCTTTGTGAAAAGAAATTCAATAATCCAAGAGAAAATAATTGTGTTTCTTAAGGAATTTCTCTAGTATCTTTATAACTGTATTTGTCCTAAATTATAGGTTGTAGCCTTATCTGCAATGCTTCATTAGTTAGGGGAAAATATAAGCTTCTTTCCATAATAATTCCTGTTTAGTATGATTTATAAAATTATTATTACTGTGTATAAATGGTAATCTGGATGTTTCTGGCCTCTCTAAATGAGCACGGACTCCATTCCTATAGCCCTTAAGGGACTTTCAGTAATAAGGAAGAACTGATCTGATTTTTTTTGCATAACATTTCCCTTTTCAAAAGATCCCAAAGCACCTTATAAATGGGAGGCTGATGTCACCTGTCTGGAGCACTAACGCATTAAGTCAGATGTACTGTGAAATGGCTGAGGATTGGAAGAGATAGATTATCTAGTTTTACCTATAGAAGAATATGTGAAATTGTCATTAGCTGGTGGTCTATTTCCATAAGTGGTTGGTGTGAGAAGACCTCTGTGAATCATAGTTAAGTTAGGCTTAGGGAATGTGTCAGGACATAGTGTGTTGTGTGTGTTGCTTAACTGCCTACTTGCTTACCTGCTTGTCCCTGTTTTTGGGGGGTTTTTTCCCCGCAAATAAAATAGCTTTACTTTCTTCTGACTATAAAATAGCCTTTGTTTATTGTTTAATCAAACAACACTGAAAAATATAAGGAAAAAAAGCAACAATCACTTAAATTCTCGCTACTCGGAGATAACCACTCTTCAGATAGTGCTAAACACTTACATATATGTATTATTTTTCCAATATGAGTTAAATACGCTGTTGTATAGCTGACATCTTTTACTGAATAATATATTGTGCACATCTTTCCATATGAGCAGGTGTAGCTCTACGTCATCATATTTATTGGGCCACATAATATTCCATGTTGCCTTTTCCATCAGTTTTGTGATGTACTGTACATTTGCTTTAATCACAAATATCTCTTTAGTTATCTTATACCTTTTTGAGGGGCTTAGTTTAAAATATGGCATCATTCTCAACTGGAAGTTAAATTCATTCATTGAAATATTTATCAAGTGCTTACTATGCCTTAATCACTGTTCAAGGAACTTAGAATGTATCTGCTGTCCTCGTGGAGTTTATATTCTAGTGGAAAGAGAAGTACCATTATAGAACAGGTTAAAATAGGTGAACAAAGACATCTCTCTGCCTAGATTGCAAGAGGAGAGCAAAGAAGCAATCATTGTGGCTGTTTTATTAGAGGATGGGTTAAGGGCGGTGTGTCTGAGGAGGTTTACAGATATTCATTTTCAGCTTCTATATCTTGTTTCTAGTTAACATGGTCATGCTTTGTTCTAAAATGGCAGATGTTATTTGTAACTTTGCTTTAATGTAGCATAACTATTTAAGAATTTAAAAAATTTCAGAAATGTCAGCAATTACTTTTCTTGAAAATATCAGTATTCCTGCTTGACAGTATCCAAAGCTATACTTTGGTGATTTCCTAATGATACCTCAATACTTAATTTGCTAATTTTATGATTAGGCCACTGAATCTTTTGTCTTACTTGCTTTTTCCCTGTAATAATTCATCCATAAAAAGGTAAATTGATTTTTATGGTTATATTTGGTAAACACAAGGTATACCACCTACATGTAATTACAAAGCAGTTATAGTGGCAAATCTAAGATCCTGTGACATCCATTATAGAGATCTCATAATTTTCCTCAATGATCATTTCACAAAAATATACCCATGAAAGAATTTGAAAGCAAGCTTAAGAAATGTAGTTTAACAATCATACAAGTTATGAATTGTCATCCTAGATTGATGTCTCTAGGACCTTTCACCGAGATGTGTCCTTGGTCCTGCCTGAAGTAGTTGGTTTTTTTTTTTAAATCAATTATTTGGATAGAAAAGTAGAAGATATGGGCAATGTATTTTCAAGGTATATGTTGGTGGAGGAGATAGATGTTCAATAATAAAACTAAGACTCTAAAAACAAAACAGAATTTAATAGGTTATAATATTGGGCCCAAATCAACTGTAATAATGATAATGATTGTCAGTATTTTTTACATGCTTCCTGTGTCCCAGGCTCTGTGCCAAAGCACTTTGTATGAATTTTCTAATTTAATTTTCACAAGAACTCTATGAGGTAGGTACTGTTATTATACCCATTTTACAAAGGAAACTAAAACTAGAGATGTTACATTTATTTTATTAAATTTCAAATCTAAGGTCATGCATTTACATTTAAAAAATAGATTGTGTTCAATTTCTGGCCATGTGGTAGATTGAATGTGCAGAGAAACTTCATCTGGTATAGAACACTTAAAATGCTGGCTGGAAATAACTTCATTGCCAAAGCATGGCAGAGCTGATAGTGAAGTAAGAAAATAGTGGCTAGAAAGAAAGGCAGAGAGATTCTGCAGATGCAAGAGCTGGCATTTGTTGGGTGAAGAGGTGTCTGCCAATCTTGGTGACCTAGAATGTAGGTTTTAAAGGGCCACATGCAGCCTAAGAGACAAAATCAGCGATCTTCACATAAAGCCAGAACCCTTAAAAGGAGAGTACTCTGAGGGTGAACTTGCCCTTGGCCCTAGATAGGAGGGGCCTGAGAGTTCCTAACCACAGCCTACATTCAGTTGACTTTGGGATGGAATTCACATTGCTTGCTTGCATGCCTCCAAGCTGGAAATTTGGTTTGAAATGAGTTATTAGTGCTCCTAGGCATCTATAAAATGTGTATCTTTTCTCCAAGAAAGCATTTTACACATGGGTGTCACAGAATTCACACAGATGAGTTTTTGAGAGACTTGGGTTCACAATTTAAAAAGAAAAAAATGAAATACCTGAGTAACAAAAGCCACCATGATTATGAATTAGCATAATCATGGCTCACAATTCAGGCTCACAAAGACTGGAGGTATTAGTACAATCACATACAGCAAATAAAATAACTATGTTTAAAGAAGTTAAAGATTGAAAAAAAAAAACAAGCCACCATTAAAATTAACAAGAGATGTGAAAAACAAAATTCTTAGATTTGACATGTCTTAAGGAGAGAATTAATGAAATAGAAGATAGATATGAAGAAATTACCCAGAATACAGCACAGAGAAGGGATATAAAATATGAAAAAGGGGTTAAGAGGATAGAATAAGAAGGCCCAGCAAACATTCAATCCATAGTTCTGGAAGTAAAGTATAGGAAGATTGGAGGAGAAGCAATGTTCAAAAAGATATTTAGCTAAGAATGTGTCAGAATTGATGAGATACAAATATTCAGATTCAGGTAGCCCAGTGAATTCTAAGTGGGGTAGATGGAAGGATAGCCTCACTGACATGTACCACGATAAAACTGCAGATCCCCAGAGATTAAAAAAATAAGATCTTGAAATCTGCCAGAGAAAAAAGGAACAATGAATAAATACAGCTAACGTCTCAACAGGAGCAAGCGAAGCCAAAAGACAATGAAATAACTTCAAAGTGCTGAGAGCAAATAACTAGAATTGTCAACCTAGAATTGTCTACCCATTGAAAATATCTGGAACATGGGCAAAGTAACAGTGTTTTCAGACATAAAACTTAAAGTGTTCAGTACCAATGGAGTTCCACCAAAGGAATTTCTAAAGGATATATTTTAAGAAGAAGAAGAAAAAAATCTCCAAAAGGAATGTCTGAGAAGCAACAATAGTAAGAAAGGAAAGCAAAAAATTTTGGGTAATTATAACAAGTATTGACTATGTAAAATAATAATACCCAATTTGGGGGGATTAAAAAAATCAAGATAGCTTAAATTGAATGTAAATTGAGAGGCTGTGATCAGAGTTAAAGCATCGTAAGGTCCTTTTATTGTTTGGACAAGGATAAAGATTTTGATAAGCTAGGAAATACAAATTAAAACCACAGTGAGATGTTGTTTATACACCCCCAGATTAGTAAAAATTAGAAAGTCTTACAATACCAAGTTTTGGTGAAGATGTGGGGAGCAACAGGAACTTTTATTCACTGGTGAATATGTAAATTGGCATAATCAGCTTGGAAAATAGTTTTTGTCATTACTTAGTAAAATTGAAAGTGTGTGTATATATCCTGCAACTCAGCAATTCCACTTCTAGGTATAAAGTCTTGAAAACTTGCATGTATCCAGAGACCTCAAGGTTGTTTAAAGCATTATTGTAAACAATAGCTAAAAACTGGAAACATCTCAAATGTTAATAATAAAATGGATAAATAAATCGGGGTTTATGCTGATGATGGAATACCACACAGCAATGACTATGAATGAACTATTGCTTCATTCAAGAACATAGATGAATATCACATACATAATGTTGAATAAAAGAAGCAAGACATAAAAGGAAACATATAGTATGATTCCATTTATATAAAAATTCAAAAAAATGGAACCATATTGTTAGGGCTGCACAGATGATATTATTTTAAAAAAATACTAAGAATGCTAAAAAAACAAGTAAGGAACAGCTTTATCACAAAAGTCAGGATAGTGATTACCTCTAGAACAGAGTTTCAATAAGGTAGCCACTGGCCTCACGTGTCTGATGGAGTACTGGAAATGTTGACTACGCTGTATTGAGATATGCTGTAAGATACATCTCAAATTTCCAACACTTAGTACTATAAAAATATATAATGTCTCAATAAAATTTTAAATTGATTACATGTTGCAATGATAATATTTTAGATATATTAGGTTAAATAAAATATTGAAATTAATTTCACCTGTTTTGTTTGTTTTTACTTTTAAAAACTGTGGCTACTAGAAAATTAAAAATTACATATGTGGCTCTCATTACATTTCTGCCAGAGCTGCTCTAGAGGCTGAGGACGGAGTTGAGATTGGTATGGTGGACAGGGTTGCTTCTGGGAAGGTGGCAAAGTTATATTTCTTGACCTAGGTGGTGGTTACATGGATGTTGCTGTATAATTATTCATTTACCTGTATGTCTTTCTCTATAAATGTGTCCGTGTGTGTGTAAAAATGCATTTTTCTGTGTATATACCTTAAAATTTAAAAAAATGTTGTCTGAAATTGATATTAGTGGGCTTCAACTTGAAGTAGATTGTATAGCTTTGACTTGTAAAGGAAGAAAAATGAAATGGAAGGAGCAGAAAAAAATACAATTCATTCAATCCAAAAGAAGGCAAGAAAAGAGAAATATAGAAGAAACAGAAGTAGGACAAATAGAAATCATAACATGAGTTGAGAGACATAATTCCAAATATATCTTATAATACATGTAAAAAGACTTGAAAGATTAAAGATTAAAAGATAAAAATAGTAAAGATAAAAGACAAAGATTGTCAAGAGTACTAAACAAACAAGTATCAAACAAGCAAAAAACTGACAACCTACTTATTTATGAGACACACCTAATACAAAAGGACACAGAAAGGCTGAAGGTAAAACAATGGAAAAAGATATACCAAGCAACTATTAACAGAAGGAAAGCTGGAATAGCTACATGATAACAAACAAAATAAACTTGAAAAAGCATTTCTAGAGATAAAGAGGGTCACTATATATGGATAAATGATTCAACTTGCTAGGAAAATTGTAACAATTCTAAAATTGTATACACCTAATAACATAGCTTCAAAATATAAAGGAAAAATTGCTAGAACTTTATGGAGAAATGAATTTACAATCATTCTTGGAAATTTTAACATATCCCTATTGGGTAAAGATAGAACAGGCAAAAGAATTCTGTAAATATATAGAAAAGTTTAATAATACAGTAAAAAAAACTTGACAGTGGATATGTATAAAATATATCACCAGCAACTGCAGAATACACATTCTTTTCAAGCATACATAGGAACCTTTTAGAAAACTTAACCATGAATCAAGCTTTAACAATTGAAAAGAATCAGCATCACAAGTACCGTATTCTGTTATGACAAAACAATGGTTAGAAATCAACAAACGAGAACTTAAAATAACTCAAACAATATTTGGACATTTAAAAATATTTCTAAATCATTCTTAAGTCAAAGAAGAAATTGTAAGGGAAATTGTAGAATATTTTTAACTGATTTGAAATGATTAAAGTACTTATAACAAAACTTATGGGATATAGCTAAAGCTTTATATTAAATTTTTAGCTTTAAATGCTTAACATTATAAAATGGAAAAGATCTAAAATTAATTAGCTAAAATTCAGTTTAAGAGCTTAAAAGAACAGCTGCATAAATCCAAAGAAAATAGAAAAAAGGAATAATAAAAATTTGAAGAGGAGTTAATGAATAGAAAACAAAGATATGATAGAAAGCATCAACAAAGCCAAAGTTTGTTCTTTGAAAATTAATAAAACTGACAAACTTCTGGCAAAGATTTATCAAAAAAAAAAAAATTAAAAGAAATAAAAGAGGGAAGAAGCACAAATAAATAATACTGGATTTGAAAAACAAGATAAATCATGCAGCAGAGATTAAAAAGAAAAGAAGATATTATGAACATTTTTTTATGTTTTATTTTTTTGATGAGGAAGATTGGCCCTGAGTTAGCACTTATTGCCAATCTTCCTCTTTTTTGCTTGAGGAAGAGTGGCCCTGAACTAACATCTGTGCCCATCTTCCTCTATTTTTTATATGTGGGTTGCCACCACAGCATGGCTTGATGAGTGATGTAGGTCTGCACCCAGGATCCGAACCCTTGAACCCAGGCCGCCGAAGCAGAGCACACTGAACTTAACCACTATGTCAGCAGGCCAGCCCCATGAACATTTTGTCAATACATTTAACACCTTAGGTGAAATGGATTATCAGTAGAAATATGCAAATTACCAAACATTACTCACAATGTAGAAAATGTACATGGTCTTATAACCCTTAAGTAAGTTAAGCCAGTAGTTTAAATTTTGCCGCAAAGAAAACATAAGGACTGGAGAGTTTTGCAACTGAGTTCTAAACATTCAAGGAATGGATATTTTCATTCTTATACAAATTATACAGTGTTGCAAATAGAAGTATACTTTTCAACTAATTATATAATCCTAATATAATTGTGATATTAAAACAAGAAAGGAAAATGACAGGCTAGTCTCATTCATTAATAAACGGAAAAATTCTAAACAAAATGTTCCCAGACTAAGTCCAGCAGTGCATAGACATATAATATGTCAAGACCAGGTTCAGCTTAGGTCATTAATGCAATATTGGGTTATCATTAGAAACATCAATAAGGATACTGAAGAGTTGAACACTATCAACCTATTTGACTTGACGTTTCCCTCACCCGTAACAGCAGAATATGCATTCTTTTCAAGTACATATGGAACATTCATCAAGACAGAATGCATAAAATGAATTTCAATTAATTTAAACTTCTGAGTGTTGGCGAGAATGTGGAGCAACTAGAACTCTCATGTATTGTTAGTGGGAATATAAATTGGTATAACACTGGAAAATAATTTGGCAATATCTAGTAAAGTTGAAGATTGGCATACACTATAAACTAGCGGCTCCACTCGTAGGTCTGTATCCTAGAGAAAAGCTTACACATGTATATTTAGAGACATGTATTTGAATGTCCATAGCAGCTTTGTTTATAATAGAATAAGAGGTGAAAATTCAATTGCTTAATGAATACATAAGTTATTTTACATTCATTCGGTTGAATACGACACAGTCATGAAGTAATATAGACGAATGCTGATTTTTCAAAGTGAGTAACAGGACACTGCTGCTTTTGGCTACGACTAAGACCCGTATGTATCTCTCTGGCCCATGCATTAGAGTTTCTCTGGGATACATGGAGCTCCTAGGTTCTAGAGTGTACACATTTATAATAGATACTGCTAAATTGCCCTTCAAAAGAGTAACTAACCAATTTGCATTCTTCCCAATCTCCTCATTTTTCATTGCATATTTTTGTTTTATAATTAAGATCACTTATTTTTACAATATTGTGGATTTTTCTCATTAATACTACAATATAAGCACTTTCCATGTTAGCAGTTTTTTATAAATGATTTTGACTACATAATACTTTATTGAGTGACTGTGTTGTTGCTTTCTTAGCCATTTCCGTATTCTAGGATATTTCAGTTGTCTTTAACTTTTCAGTATTATAAATAATGTTATACTGAACATCTTTGAAAATAAAGATTTTTTTGAAGGTTTAACAGGGCTACCTAGATAGAGAAGGCAAGGACATTCCACTTAAGAGAGCAGGTGCAGAGATGGATTTGAAAGAGAAGATTTGGCATTTGAAAGGCACTCAGTAAATGATTATTGAAATCAGATCTTGTACAACCTCAACACATACACGTTCAAAGGAGACAGTGGTGTGATATGTCTGTCAAAATTTGGTGATTTTGATTTTTGTTAATAGAACTACAGGGCCTAATCTATAAAAAGTAATATTCCCATTCTAATCTAAATTCTTACTGTGCTTATTTCTGATCATTAAATTAAATATATTTTCCCAAACAAGAGCAAAGGAAATAACAATTCTAGTGTATTCTATGCTTGTCAGGTATTTGGAAGTATTATGTTGTGCCCTTGGGACTCAAATTGCAAGAGGGATTTTGAAAATGGGGTGCTCAGAAAAGACTTATGGGAAATGATGTATGTTTTATGTCCATCAAAGAAGACTTTGGTGGAGATGGGATCAGTTCATAGTCTTCAACTGTATGAAAGGTTATTATATAGTGAAAAAGGGAGCTTTTTTATGTTTACAGTGAGCAGAATTAAACTTAGTGAGCTATAGAAAACATATTTTGGCTGAACTAGAATAAGGACTAACTAATACCACTGTTAACAAAACTAGAGAGATGTTTTGGGAGGTAATGAGAACTCTTAATACAAGCTGAAGCTGGATAGAACCTCTTGGCAGAAATATCAAACGTCAAGTATTTACTAGAAGGACTGGGTTTAATGGCATTCCAAGCCTGAATTTAGTATGTACATGTGATATCTCAAGTTGAAGGCAGATCCTGTTGGCCCTACTTAAAAGCATTTCTTACATTATCTCTTTCTTTTTCTTCTCAGGATCTTCATCATCTTTTGCCTAAATTATTCCAATAACCTCCCAACCGGAACTCTTGGTGCTAATTCTTGGTTCAGTATTCTTGCCATTCTGCTGCCAAATTGCTTCTGTAATAGAACTTCCTATGATACTGCATATATCATGCTAATCAAACCTTTAATTATTCCCCATTGCCTGTAGGATAAAGTTCAAACTTTTTAGCCCGGAATTGACTGTTTATAAATTGAACCTTCATTCTTTTATTCATTCAACCACTATTTATTGTGTACTAACTATATTTCAGGGACTCTGTTAGATGCTGGTGATAGAGAGACGAATAAGGTAAAGCACTATGCCCAATAAGAGTAAGTTCAAAAGAGCTGGGAAGATGGACTTAGAACAAGTGTGTGTTTGTTTGTTGATGTGTTTTAAAGGAGAAGTATAGGATTTTGAAGAAAAACATATTTAGAAGACCCTTAGCCCAGTTTAGAGACTCAGAGAAGGCTTAGCTTCTACCACTTCCCTATAAAAACGTTCCATCCTAGTCAGACCAGTCTGTTTTCTTTCTTCAAGGACACTTGATTAATTTCTGCCTCATGGTGAAATGTTTTTTTTTTCTATTACAAAAAATGTTCTTCTCATACCATTTTCCATACTGTACTTTCAAGGGAGGTCACTTTTCAGAGCTTCCCATACCCTCTATGCTATGTACCTCCTTTAGGATACCTCTATTATCTGAATCAGAGAACTTACTTTTTGTATCACTCACTTGCCTTTTATTTATATGCCACTTATTATTTTATTATTTAACAACAGCAGTTATTTAAGAATGTTAAAGAATACAACAATATTATTTCAAGTCCATGTTGTAACTACATTATATTTAAATTTGTGTTATTTTATTCTTTTTATGTGCATGTCTGTCTTTCTAGTGAGATTATTAACAGCTTGAGGACATGTCATGTCATACACATTTCTCTGTCCCTCAGAGACTCGTACACAGTTCCTATGTGACTGGCATATAGAAGGGTTTTAATACACATTTGTTGAATGAATGCATATTGACTTTATAAACTAATCAGGGTGCTGTTATATCGAACCTTCCATACTTGATCATGAAAGATTCTCTTCTCTTCATAAAGTAAGCCTTCTCTGATTCCCACCCCACCCCCGACTTGTTTTAGGCAAATGTATTTGGGGTTACAATTTCAGCTAGATATGACTTTCCAGCACTTTTTCTAGGACTTGCAAGACTGTAAGTCATTGTAATATCTTCTGCCACATCAGATGGCATTACCTCTTTGGTGTATATGTCAAGTAACTACATAAATGTGTTAAAACAGAGAAATTAAGTAATATATAAATATAGCCCATAAAATTGCTACTTTTCTCAGTTTTCTCTTTACTAATGTGTTCTATCTTTTGTATCTCCCCTGCTTTAAAAGAGGAATTTTCTTTTATTCCCATCTTCCACTTTTACATATCATGCTCCATAACATTTGCAAAATCCAGACTTGTCTTTCCATTTCCACATCACAGGCCTAGTTGTGGCCTTACCTACATTATATTTGATCTCCCGTATCATCAATGTTAACATCATTGAGAACAACTATTGAACATCTATTACGTGCAGGGAATGGCACTGGGCACTGGGGCAGTTTGTTGTCTTATCAGGTTCATCCTCAATTTGACTAGATATGGAAATGGCTTTTCATTGTTTACCTTCTTTCCATCCCACCAATGCTTTGGTTAATAAATTGTCTTGCTTCGAGTCCGTCATCATACCGAACTGCAGCTGACTAGTTAGCAGCTTTGTATTCCATTCAGTGTTGATGGTTGTTTCTTGGTAGTGGAATGAGAGAAAGACACAAGGGAAAGTGGACAACCATAGTAACTCTTTACTGATTTTGCCACCATTATGGCAAATTGTTTGTGATTTGTGGAAATGGACTCTCTTTTATCAATGGTTGACTATCAGTTCCTTTTTCTGGAGAGAAGTCTTTAGTTAACGCAGCTCAAGGATTTGTCTGAGAAGAGCAGCACATCAGTTAGAATGCTAATTCACTCAACTGGCAGCAAGCACAGTGAAATGACAGCTTGGAGGGGGGTAAGAGGAGTGTCTGAAAATGGCAGCAGATTGGTATTTCGAAAGGGGAGGGAAATTTCATAATGATGAATAAGAAAGATGACATTTGGTGCTCACATTTAACTTGCATTGGATGTCCATATAAGGGTCAGTATGCATAACCTCTCTTGATTAGGCCTCCGGCTGCCCAGCAGCTGACTGGGTGTATACCCTTCAGACTGTAACCAAAAGAAAGGCCTAGATAATTAGGCCAAGTTGAACTGCAGGAGGTAGCCAGCTTCTCTGCTGCCTTTTGTATATTCATGACCCAACTTGATTGATGGAAGGACAGTGTTTGGTGACACTGTCATTTGCAAGTTGAAAGGTAGACTACAGGCTGGAGCCAAGATCAGATGTGCTTTAAAGAGTCCTACAATAAACTCATTTGGATGCTGATGATGTTCACATATGCATTTCTTTGTTGCTTACTGTTTCTCATGGACATCTGTTAATTTGTAGAAATTAGCTTGGTTGTTTTCAGTTAAAACCTCACACTAAGTTACAGGATAGTTTTGTTTAAAAAGTTGTACAGAGTTGCTAGTGATATAATGTGTGATGTGGGTCTGAAATGTTTTTATGTGATAGTTTCACGTATTTCTTATGTAGGAATTTTAAATATATTTCTTAAATTGATACACATCACTAGAAGCAAGCAGTTTTTTTCTGGGAAAAAAGTGAAATGAAATTTTTCATTTATTTCACATATTTCAGAAATCGTAAGCACTGCTGTCAAAAAATTTTCCAGAGAATATTGCTTTTGTAATGATGTTCTATTCTTTATCAGAAGGTATATGAATATCTAAGGTTCGCTTTTAATATTATGTTTCTTAAAAGATCTTTTATTCATTCTGAAATCTTTTTCTGTTTACTCAAAAAGTTGGTTAATTTCAGACTTGTGGCAAATTAGTTGAAAATATTCAAGGAAATTAGAATCCTAAAACAGAAACAGGAGGTTAACCTAAGGAGGACCTTCAAAATGTAGAACCTAAGCTGTAAATTATTAGAAGAATGAAAACCATATTCAGTTGATTAAAAGGACATGAAGAAAGGGAAGCAAAGATTGTTTGAGAAGGATTTTTGATGTACCTGTTTCATAAATATTAAGCTACTACTTAAACAGATCCTTTGAGAAATACCACATAGATGTGAACACTAGTTATTCTTATTAATTTTATTTTTCAATACTTTCATTGTTATATCGATACTTTCAGAAGATGGAGTTGTTCTGGTATAGCTAAATGATTATGAACCTGAAAATGATTTGAATACTTTCTTTGAGAAGTCCTTAGCTATATATTTTAGATATGTTACCTAACTTCTGTTAGTTACCGTAAATTCAGGTAATATATGTAAAAGCTCCTTGTAAGCTATAAAATGCTGTATTAACATAAGTAGTAGTAGTAGTAGCTGTCGTTGTTGTCATTATTATTATTAACAACAAATCCTAGGTAGTTGTAACAGATATATCAGTTGTAACAGATGATGTAGTCCTCCCATTACATTTTTGTCAACGAAATGTGACTGATTAGGTATGAAACTTTTTTTGTAAAAGCAAAATAGCAAAGAAAGACTTTACCAGCTCTTTCAGTTATTTTCCATATTAATTATCTGACTGTTCCTCCCCACCAGATGCTAGAAAAGGCAGTGTCTCCAACTGACAGTAATGTTTTTGTGAAGAAGGTTCTGGAGGGTGTTGAAAACATTCTCTGATCACTACAGAAATTATGCAAACTCCTTCTAAAGTCATTTCAGTCTTAACTGACATTTGAGATAAGCATCTGGAAATGTAGTATCCTAAATCTGTATAGTATTCAGAAACTCTTTGCTGTAATTTGTGGTGATTATTTCTAAATCAAACAGTTATCCTTTAGCAGAAAAAGTATTAATATATCCAAAATGTTAATGAAAATGTCATTTTTCTCACTTAAATCACATCTCAGGATTTTCAAATACTGGATTTTCTTTTAGATTTTTCTTACTAGATATTAAAAGCAAGTTGTATGTTTTTCTGTGAAATAAGGTAGAAATAAAAAACCGTCTTATTAAATAGAAACAGTTCCAGGAATTTTCAAAAAAGAGAGCTGTGCCTTCTTGAACTGAATTTAAATGTATTGTGTATTTTTCTGCTACAGAGCAGTATTCTTAATGTGTTAGTTACTGTTCTTCTCATTAAGTCTTTTCAAAAACTTAAAGGTGTCACTTTGTCAGGAAATTCTGGGTCTTTCCAGTGATAAAATAAACTTGACACTTGTTCCACGAAGGCATCTTCTTCCTGCTTATCAGCTCTTCAATTTATGGCTGTGCTTTGAAATTTGTGCCTGTGACTCCCATCTTTGTATTTACTCCAATTAACACATAAACCCTAATTAGCCAGATCAAGGGACTTGGGAGTCCATAAATGGAAAGTGACATGGCAGAGCTTGGCAGCTGGCATCAAGGCAAGGTGACAAAAATAGGAAAGTATCAATTAGATGACATTGATGGTAAAGCTATGTGTTGGGATGGTAGATTTTAACAGCTCTCTGTGTCACTGACTGCTGACTCCAGGACAGGGGCATAGGAATCAGTTGGTAAAATGACAGCTAAGTTAAAGTATTGAACTTGAGGTAAATTTAAAACACAATGATGATAAAACCTGAACACCATTTTAATTCAATTTTATATCATTTTCATTTGCATTAAATTACACATTTCTACCAAAATCAATTTTTGTGAATTTTCCTGTAGTGTGACTTAGTTTCCAAATTTTCAAATTATTATGTGAATGTATAGCAGTTTTTATTTGAGTAGGAATGCAAGAGTCCAGAATTATAAATCCTTAGGAGCCTTTATCTCCTACTGTAAACTTTGGGGGAGGGGGGAGTGGTCCAAATGCGTGGATTTGAGAGTATCCATGATCACCATTAAATATTAACTAAGTTCTAGACTGCAGTTTTGGATTACATATATAATTCAACAGTGAAAAAAGTTAGGACTTTGTAGACGTTATTCCAGTTTTAGAAATCTAATGTTAGAGAAAAAGACTTGTGTCTCAGCTGAGGAGTGTTATTAGGCTTTGTGCATCTCTCATTACTTTCAAGAGGAGTAGAAGTTAAATACACAAGAACTGGGCTGCTTCTCTAGTTTTGTGGTTTCAACTGTCTGGTTTCTCTTTTTTTTTTTTTTTCTTTTCTTTGTGAGGAAGATCAGCCCTGAGCCAACATCCAGCCAATCCTCCTCTTTTTGCTGAGGAAGACCGCCCCTAAGCTAACATCTATTGCCAGTCCTCCTCCTTTTTTTCTCTTTTTCTCCCCAAAGCCCCAGTAGATAGTTGTATGTCATAGTTACACATCCTTCTAGTTGCTGTATGTGGGACGCCATCTCAGCATGGCCGGACAAGTAGTGGGTCGGTGTGAGCCCGGGATCCGAACCCGGGCCACCAGTAGCGGAGCGCACGCACTTAACCGCTAAGCCACGGGACCGGCCCCTCAACTGTCTAGTTTCTAACATTGGTTTATTCTTTAAGTGAGTGGCAGGGTAAAGAAGGTTCTGGAGGGTACTGCAAACACACTCTGTAATCACTGCGGAAATCATGCATATCCTTTAAATCTGTTGGAACCAAAGAATGATGGGGTTTATTTTTTTCCTCTTAAGAATTAGTCGAAATTGTGATTTGAATATATGCCATCAATTAGATATTAAGATAGTAGAGTGTATATATTTAGTTTTTTTCATTTTGGATAGCCAGTGGCTCTGTAAGCTTAGTTGGTATTTTTCTTGAATGTAGATATAGTCTGTCGTTACTCAAGTAGTTGATTTTAAACTTAGACTTTTAAATTGTGAAATTATTTTAGTTCCTATATACCCCTGTTTAAGGTACTGCAGAAAATGGGGGAAAGAACTCTTATTTGAAAAGTCACTGTTCTAGAGGAGTATTTGAAACATTAGAAATCTGCCAGAAGGTCCATTATCATAAATGTTTAACTCAGACACACAAACATGTACCGAAAGGAAAATGTTTCATGCATTAATCTGCTGCAGAAGGAACTAACATAACAATTAGAACAACATTCTGCCTACTTAGACTTAAATTTCCTAGGGCAGTGATAATACATAGTGTTGATGTAGTTTAAGTCTTTTAACATATACAATAGTTAATTTTGTTGTAGAAATGAATTCTTCTGTTTTAAACCATTCAAACATGGTAAACCCTAGATAACTGGAAAAAAGTGTTAGTATCATTTCTGGACTGATTTGGAAGTTCCCTCATTAGCTCATGGTCTATTGGAAATATTGGGAAGAAATGATTTCTTTTCTAGCTTTACAAAGGAATGATGTCTATATTTTGTGATTGTGAAAATACCAAATGCTGTCATGAAAACAGGGAACCCAACTAATACAAAAGTAATCTATACGAGGCTATTTTGTTTGCTTGCCATTTTCAATCATTCTTGTCAGTGGTACTTTCGTGGCTGAGCTGGTAACCTACCTTATAAGGAACACCCCAGCAGTGACTAAATACGTGCTATAGCTTTTTTATACCAATGAAAGAAATTGTGACTTTTGAAAATCAAATGGTTTCTATCCCAGTTGTCTAGCTGATCCATTGCCTTTTTTTAGCATGCCGATCCCAGTCGCATGGTCATATGTTGTAAACCACATTGAACTATTTCAAACTGTGATGGGGGAAAGTAGCAACTGCAAACATTCCTCCTTGAAGCAAGTGGTTGTCCTAAACTGAGCACTGTAGAATAAAAATGGAAACATAAAAATAGCAGTTGGAAAGATAAAACAGCATTTATAGTACTAATAAAACCGTTGTGGCTTCCACAGGAAAACATGTTTTGTAACCTAATGCTTACCTGAAAGGACTGTCGAGTTTCTGAGAGTTATAGCTGTTTTTGTAAGAGAAGCACAGAGATTTGCTTGAGGGCTGAGTGATAGATTCGCCTGCCTGAAGCATCCCAGTGTGTTTATACATGGCTTGTATGGCAGCTTTCATAAGACATTTACCCCATGATTTGCGATGAGCTTATGTGTGAATAATTAATGGCAATTAATCCTTAATTACAGTAATTAGGCAAGTCACAGGAAATTAAGCTGCAGCTGGAGAAGACCATGCCTGGGAAGAGAGGATTGGGGGCTGTGTGAATATGCCATTTACTGACAGCATTACTAGGATGCACAGTATTCAGCAGCTTTGGCATTTCTATTGGCAGCCTTGGGTAGGACAAGAGTGCTCTGCATTAGAAGCAATCTATAGTTGTCTACAAGAGTTTTAAGTTCAAGTGCCAAAATGTTGTGTTGCATATGGTGATTATCTAAGTTTATTGGTTGCTATAACTCAAATGAGTATAATTGTTTTTGGCTTGATAACAGTGACATTAGAAACAGGAGCTTTCATGCATTCATAGGTTCTATTGGCATGAAACATGATGCAACTTTTAGAAACAATTCATCCAGGTTTGCAATTATGAAATAGATAATGTAATTGTCTAGAAATTAACTGAGAAAATTTCAATCAAGAACAACAGCAGAACATATAGTGTCTTAGTTGAGAAGTTAATTACTTTATTACTAGTTGCTTTTCCCAGTTAAGCATGGTAGTACACATTGTGCAGGAAATATCTGTTGAATTGAATACACATTCCACATGTAAAAAAGGCTGAGATTATAAAAACTTTGTCATTAACATTAAATGCTAACAAAGTTAATGCTTAAGAATCTGCAAGGGATGTTTTAAAAACAAGCAAAGCAACTATTCAAAAGAGAGCAGCACTGCTCTACGAATCTCTGGTGAGAGAGATGTTCCTGGTGCCCCATTTGGGAACACAGAACTTCTTCCATCATGTATGTGGAATTTAAAAATCATATGGCCATTGTATACCTAGATAAAAAGCATATAGAGAAGTTATTTAAGTTCCAGTATATTTTTCACAGTTAAATACAAATTGGAGCATGAGAAAAGCATCTTCATCTGCCCAGTGAATGGTAATGCTTATCATTTTTCTCTTTGAACTCAGGGCACAACAGGAGGTGGGGCATACATATTCAGCTCAGGTCTGATATTAAACTTATCTAAACTATTAATCTTTTATAGTCATTATATAGCTATTCTAATAGCTAGAGTACTCCTTGATACCAGCACAACTATCGGGAAAAGCATGTGCTTGTCAGTCTGAAGAAGATAAAAATACATACATGTTATGGTATTTTTTTTTTAACAGTCTATATATATAATTTAGTTGGAGACATTTGTAAAGGTTCTACCTTTTATACTAAAAAGGAAATTTAGGGTTTTTTTCCTATATAATTTGTGATCAGAAATATTTGGTGCAATAGGCTGTTTGGTTATTAAATGTTAAATATGCAAAGCCTCATCTTTCAAGAATACTTTTTCTTCTAAGACCAAACTGATGGAGAGTGAAGTTATGTGAACATACACAGATTATTGCCTTCTGGACTTCTGGTTCACTTTACAGAGGAAGTAAGTCACAATATCCTAATAATGGTCTTGATTTTATAAATGATTTTCCCCCTTGAAATAAGCAACACATTCATTTTAATATGTAGAATCGGTTTGCTAGCAGGGCGACAGTTTAAAAAGGCTTCCAACTGTGACACAAGTGCAACCATATTGCTTCCTATTACTCGCTAAGGTAGTTGTTTAGAAGAGAGAATGTTCTCCCTGGAAATGTTTAAAGTGCTGTAATTTTATTTAGGATAATGAGGATTTATAACCATTTTGCCATATGAAAACCTGCCTTTAGACAGAGTGAAATAGGCTGTTTTGGTTATTGAATGTTCTTAACTCTAGAGTGTGTGTGTGTGTGTCTTACAGCAGTAAGGAAGTGTTTACATTGAGGATTATGCTGGTTTATTCTATATGTTGGCCTGTGTTACATATTAAAATATTAAGTGATACAATTCAAGTTTGGCCCATGTAAATGTTTACATTTCTTTGTGCATGGGATTTCTCTGTATTGAAACATAACTAAATAGAAGGTCTTTGTTCTTGTTTATACAAATAATTTTGACAGTGACTGCTGGGTATCCTTGAGGCCCTGGGTCTTTATAACTTTGCTCATATAAGTTGTACTAGGGGAAGTTATTTTGAGTAATGGTCAGGGAGGTAGTTGTGATAGAAATGTGCATAGCAGGATCTATGTTTTTAACATTAAGCATGACATTAATGTAGTGTATATTATCATTAAAAATTAACCTAGTAAATGTAGATTTCACTTATATTATTAATACTATATTCTATAGCACTGTCTCAAAACCCACTGTGGAATAGTTTATTTAGGCCTCTGCCCCTGATATGGGAGAGGGAAGAAAGGAACAGAACAGTTAGAGATTTTTATCAGGTTTTTATCTCCTCACTGAAAATCTTAGCCCTCAAAACATTTCTAATTTCCCTTATTTGAAGGTTCAAACAGTTTCAAATTACTGCCCATGGATTGTTCTTGACATCCCGAATGGTAAATTTGAGCTGTGGAAATGCTGGAATGTGTTTTTGTGCTTTTCCTGAACAAGGGAATTCAACGGGTAAATTACAGTCATTTACTGGGAGTGTAATTTACTGAGAGCCTTTAGGCAAATGCAGGAGAAAGGACAGCAGCAGAACGGAAAAAACAGCATAAAAACTGTTTTGTGTATTTTTTCCCTTTTCTCATTAAGTATTTATTCACATAAGAGTTTTATGAATTAATGGATGGTCCTACAATTAAGACAGATAACCTTTATTCATCTTCACCACTGATAGATCAAGTATATGAAACAGTGATTGCCATGTGAAAATTACAACCTGAAACAGTTTTCTGAAATTCCACTAGTTTATTTTGCATTTAAATCCATGTTTATCTCATTGAAGATTATAAAGAGATCTGTTGCTGTCTTCAGAATGATTACAGATTTCACTAATTTAGATTTTCACTACACCAGCAGTTCAAATAATAAAAGTTATAAATTTTCTTAGTGGACAAATTAGATTTTTCATACTTTGGTCTTGAAAAAGTACTATTCTACTTTTGTCACATACCATGAATGAATCTTATTTAAAAAAAAAAAAAAGAAGACCCAGACCATTTTGGTTGTATGCATAGTTTTAAACCAACAGAAAATAACCCAGCCATTTTATTAAAAGTTAAAGAGAAATTTTATGAAATTGTCAACTAATTCTTTAATATAAATATATAAACATTTGTGGTAATTCTTATAAACAGTTCTGACCAATTCCTTTCATGAAAAGCAGTGTGCTCTGTAGTAATTGCTAAGCAAACAGAAAGCTGTGTTGCAAAGTGGTTTTGTATGGCATATTGTAATTTGACACTTAAGTTGTGCCCTGCATTACCCTGTGTCATAATTGATGGCTAAAGAAAAGCACACGCTATGCTAATCATTTGTTAGAATAGCTTGTTAAATTGTGGTTGCCAATTTTAAATAAACTATGGAATTCTTGTCTGTATTTTAAGGTTTTGTAGCCTACAGTTTTAAACAGTCATTTTGAAGCTGTCTTTTAACTTTCTGTCGCTTATGCACAATTCTGCCTTTGCACACAAGGTCAGCATGTTCGCCAATTTAATAGCATATTATCAAGAACAAAATCAATGAGCTGCAGGTTTCACACCAGTATCTCAAGGGACTTATCTGTTTATACTTCATTGTACTGATCTTAAATTTTTAAAACATCAAGATTGATATTTTAAGACATGATATTTTAAGTTCTTAAAAGTAAAAAGTTCCAGAACTAGAATACTAATTTAGTTATTATTAGAAAGTAAGGGTGAATTTATCTTATATTTACCAAGTATAGTGACTGGACATAACACAGCATTTGTTACTATCGAAATTATTAACTACAGAATACCAATAAGAATTTTAGTGCAGTACAATGAGATTCAGGAGATAAGATTACTGTGCATAATTAGTTTGTGAAGTTCTCATTTTTTAAATGTAGGAGCTTTTACTTAAATATGTGATGAATCAGTTATATCACATAAAGAGAGAAGAGTTCAAACTTGGTGAGAATGTTGACTTACAATTGAAAGTAATAGACCTCTGCCACCTCTAGTAAAAGAACTGAAGCATGATGAAGGAATATGTGCATTTCGACATAAAAGAAATGTTACTTCTGTGGAGAAAAATGATTTAATGTGCAGAGAAGTGTTATTCATTTTTAAGAGATTAAAAATGACAAATATACTACCTTTAATTTGTAATAATGGTCTGTCGGGCTGCTTCCTGTCTAAAGTAAACCTTTGGGTTAGCATGTCCATTTTGATCTCTTCTGTGGTGTAGTGCATTGAAGGGATAAACGTATTATTTTCAGTTATTGTATGTATCCTTAATTAAGCCAGTCAAGACATGCAGGTGGATTTAGTTCTCAATCATTTAATAGACAAATATGTATAAGGTGATTCTGTGGCCTACAATTGACCCCTTTGTGTGGAGGACTTCCTTGAGAACATTCAGGATTAAGTCACTCTGTTCTGTGAGGGGAGAGGTGGCACACACACTTTGCTGAGACAGAAGCTCTCACTTGATGGCACTGTTTGGGAGGCGTAAGATTTCATACTCCAATTCTGTTGTTGTTCTTGTTGTTCCTTAAGAACACCTAACACTCCTGCTAGTTGAAATTTGCCACATAGCCTGTCTTTCTTGTTGAAGGATTTTTTTGGTCTTTTTTCCAGTGTATTTCGTTTCCTCTCAAGTTGTGTAAAAACTAAACACTGGGAAAATTTTGGATTTGATTACTTAAACCATTATAAAAAACACTCAGAGCCTTAATGCAACTGATAGTTTGTTCATAAATTTATAATACCCTCTTTCTTTAAGTCTAACTGAAGTTGATATTAAATGTGTGTATTTGAGGTACAAATTCTTAATTTTTAAAATAATTTTTATAGTAGGCCAATATGCTAGTCCAGAAAGTATAGCTGGATATCATGCTAATTTAGGTCAGGCAGCATAAGGCTTGGGAAGTCATATTCTCTGCTCCTTTGGAAAAGAGGATACATCCCACATGGAATATTCTGGATGACTATGAATATTAAGTAAAAATCATGTTAAAAGAATTTGGGGGGGGTGTAAAATGTGCTTTGCAAGTTTACTCTTTATTTTGACTTCTAAGTGTTTTCTCCCATAGCAAGTTATGGAAAGAAAAACAGTCAGTGACCACAAATCACAATAAAATGTCCTTACCATAGTTTGGAGGCGGAATAGCAGTAATATAAATCGGGCACCTTATTGAAGGGCTCTTGAGCATCCCCAGGGACACAGGCCTTAATTTCAGTTAAGTGTGGGGTCGCCCACGGTTACCCGTGGTTTCTAGGAGTAACTCACTGACCCGTGGAGAGCTGTCTCTTGGTCCGGGCCTCGTCCTCCCTGGCTGTGGGCTGTCCAAGAGCGTCTGCACACGCGTGGAGTAGGTGCGCGTTTGCACATGCACGGGCCGAGCCAAGGCTCGCTTGGCTGTGCACACACGCAGCAGCCTCACTCTTTTTCTCAAGTCCCGAGTTTTGCATAAAGATGTGTTAGGAATCTCGTTCCTAAAGAATCTAGAGAGATAAATAATGGATGTGTGGGAGCTCACTTGAAGCCCGAATTTTCTTTCCTCAGTAGTTTTTGTTCTCCATCACCTTGATGAAACAATCTTGAAGCCGCTCCGCTTTCCGTGGCATTTGGAATGAGTCCCTGACAGGCTGATTTTCCACCCCTGTTGTGATGCTGCTTTCTCTAGTTAATATTCCTGTGTAAGTGTCGCACAAAAGTAAACCCAAAGAGCCCGCACATGACACGACGGCTGCTCCATTTGCATTAATTATGCAGTCAGGGCGGTGAGAATTCGCTGTCAGCCCGAGGGGCGGGGGCGCGCCGCGGCGGGGAGCGGGCCGGGCCGCGGGGCCTCCTGGCGAGGCGGCGGGAGGGGGCCCGGGATCGCCGCTCGGCGCCGCGGAGAACAATGGGCGCGCCCCGGGAGCCGCAGCCGGAGCAGCGCGGCGGCCCGAGCCCTCCCCGCGCTGGTGGCCGCCCGGGCGGGCCGGCCGGGGAGGCAGCGCTTCCTCCCCGGCAGCCCGCAGCCGGCCTTGTGCCCTTGGGGTAGCGCCACCTGGGAGTCAGACCTGCTCCCAGGCCCTAGAGTGCGTGTTTCAAATGCAAACCCACAACTTCATTTGAGGCCTGGCGTCCGTAGAGGCTGGATTTCAAATATCTGGGCTCCTGCCGACCCGGAGTATCTCAGAGCAGGACGGCTTAATCACCGTGTGAACATCTTTTACTGATAGGAAAAAATTCCAAACCAGCTACAAAACAAGGACACCGTGGGAAGATGCTGGTTAAGAAAAAAATAACTCTCTAACCCCTCACCATAAATATGAAACATCTTCGGGGAGGTTTACCGCCGTAATTGGCTCTGAAGCATCCGAACTTAATGGCTGTTTTTCAATGGGAGACTGAATTCCATAGGGAATTCCGCAGGGAATTTAATTGTACAAACATTTGTTGAGTGCCTACTACGTCCTAGGTGATGGGAAATTATTACCTCCTTATTGCTGTATGGAAAACATTCCAGAAAGTTAAGATTATTGCTCTTTCCAGGATTTAAATATGGAAACCAGAGAAAATTTGCTCTTCTAGTCACCAGTATCTCCCCTCCTCCGACCCCTTTCCCCAGTGACTTGGCTCTAGTCAAGAAGTATTGGGGATAGTAAGGAGGAGAAATGTGCTTTTTTCTCTATTCTGTTTGCAGTTTATAATTTTTTTTTCATTTATTTATTTATTTTTCCCCCCAAAGCCCCAGTAGATAGTTGTATGTCATAGTTGCACATCCTTCTAGTTGCTGTATGTGGGACGCAGCCTCAGCATGGCCAGAGAAGTGGTGTGTCCGTACGCACCCGGGATCCGAACCCAGGCCACCAGCAGCAGAGCTCGCGCACTTAACCGCTAAGCCACGGGGCCGGCCCTCTGTTTGCAGTTTAAAAGAATATCAGTAAAGATTATTGTGCGGTATTTCTACAGAGTAGTTTACATATCTAATTTTGTGGACTTAGAATTGAATGCTTGCAAGGAATGACTGGCCAAGTATCCAGTGCCAGTAGAACAGCAGAACATGGATATTTGAAATGATTAATAAAAGGATAATTTGAAAAGCCTTGCCCTTTCTTTAGATTTGCAAAAACTATTCCGTGGTCATGTTTTGTATTTTTCTATAAAATAAAGGATTGTGTGTGCAGCATTTCACGAGTAAATCGTGTCACATTCAGCCAAGAGCAACTACACTGAAAATTTTTCCAAAAGGAATTAGGCCATCCTTTTAAGGCCCTGTGTAGTTGCCAGCCATGATGACATTTAGCTCTGTCCCAGCCAAAGTCATAATTTCTGAAGAAATCAGTGTAGTACCCTTATCATTTGCTTTCTTTCTTTCAATAAATAGATTAGAAGTATTACTTTAAAAATGTTTAATACTGTCTTGACATTTGTACTACACACTTGTTCCAAAAATGAACTATTTTTGAAAACAAATGTCATTTGCTTCCTTGGCCTATAAGGAAAACCATCCCTCTATATAGTACTTATTTTTAAAGTCACTTCTAACTACTTAAAACACACTATTGTGGATGGCTTTTTCTCTTCTTGAATGGAAATATATCACGATGCAACTTTTGAAAATGAATGTTGGATCATATGAAATTGCTGATATCTGACCATTTTTGACTTAAAACATGGCAATTTCATGTGGTTCAATCAAATAGACAGTATTGGTAACACATAAGTGAAATGAAAAAGCAGAAGAGAAAGTACTTACTTAGAAACATTGTGTAGAAATGTATGCGTGTACAATTTGATGTTACACAAATAGAATAAAATGTTCCTGGGATTCTTACCCCTCCCCCCCCATTATATTGCTTGAATTCATAATGAAACAAGAATTTAAAAGTTTGTTTTCTTTTAAACTTTAGGAAAAAAATCTCTGTTCTTTAAAAGCAATGAAATTAAAAACATATACCAAACAGTGATCCATAGGCCCTTGGAATTTTAACTATGTATATCTTTGTATAATTATCTGTATATGTTCCAAGTATAAACATCCAAAATTTTGTTTTTTGACTGTTTCCATTCCACTTAAGAGTTAAGGTGCTAATATTATGTACATTTTATCTTTAATTTTACCTGAATCTAATGGGAGCTTCCAGAATTAGACCTAGCAATCCAATCAGCATTTTAATTGAAACTGTATTTACCAGTGTGTCTCAACTTTTTTTTTCACCCACTCAGAACAGTTTGTATCATAAAGTCATTTCCATAATAGTTTGCTTTTGATGCTGTCATCTGTGAGATTTTTATCTTTGAGATAAATTTCCACAAATAAATTAATTTTTAAATCTGAATGCAAAAGTGATAAATTATGAGTATACGTATTTTAAAAATATTTAAATAAGAAACACCAAAATCATATTCTTACTTAGTATCATTAGCTTTTTGACATCATTGTGTGGTGCCAGCTTATAGTGATATGAAGCTTATAATACTATTTCACATTTTTATCCACTAAATAAAAACCTACCCTGTGTTTTATTACAAAGTAGGTGGCCTGAAGGAAAAATATATGTATTCTTTCCTTTCGGTATAAAATATGCATTTGGGCTTCTCATTTCATCCCCAATCTGTGTTATTCCTTAAAAATGCAGAACTGCCTGAAGTCCTCTTTAATATTTAATTCAACAACTTTTTAATCTGTCATTATGCTGTGATGAAGTAAGCATCAAGTGTCGCTGAAAAAGATTAAATTATACTTGGAAATAGGAATTGAAATGATTTAGGGTTGGAGGCTGAATATTTGCTTTGCACAAGTAATAATAATAGTAGCTTGGGTGAAGAAGGGCTTTGGTTTGGCTTTAATGTCTTTGCCTTGCTGTGCTCCCCTGTGGCTCCCCCTGATTTACACTGGCATTACTGAGCTTTATTTTATTTAAATGGAGGTAGAAAGTGGAAATTACTACACTACAATACATTAATTACTTCATACTATTTCTTTGTACTGATTTCCCTTTTTTCTGTAAACATCATAAACAATGATGCAACCTACCCAGTATGAATAGCAGCTGTAAGCAATCCTGTAGTTCTTGTTAACAAGCTTATCTTAGAAAGGAAAGGCAGTAATAATTAATATCCATCTATGGAATAGTGAGAAGCAAAGGAACACTTATGCTTTCTCTTTCATGGGGGCTGATGGCCTACATAAGAATAAGCTGTGACAGTACATGTTACTATTGTAACCACTGCATTTTATTTCTTGCTTTTAAAATCTAGGCTTTAATCTGTGGACTATTTTATACTTAGGGACAAAGGTACAAACTTTTACACCTCTTAGTGACTCTTGGATTGTTCAACAGGTGACAAATAAAGACTAACCTCTTTGGAGTAATTGGTCTCTGCATATGTTTAGATCGCTGGCATCTGGAAATCTGTCTGGTGGTCTCTGGCTGCCTAGGCTTATTTTTAATCTAGTTCTGTAGCTCTGTCTACATGAGGCCAAAGCAATCAGTCAATTTAGTGGTGAAAACTAATTGAGAAATTATTTGATCAAGTACACGGAAGAGCCCCTTGTGGTTATTTGAAAGAAGGCTGTATTTCATTTTTACTGTAATGCATGTGTATTGGTGGCTTGTATGTATACTCTGGCTCTGTCTGTAATGAATGTCTTCAAAACATACCTTCATTTGTCATGATTTGGCATGATGATGGTCCTTTTCAAAATAAGCCTGGAAATAGACTAAAAATCTTGACATGTAGCACACCTGTTGGAATATTATCAGAGTTATATTCACTTCGAGGAATCCAGTGTATCTGTAATTCAGATGTCCACTTCCCTAGCATCATGTCCTATCATGGAACAACAATGAAGAAAAGGCCTCCTCCTTACTTCTTTGAAACGTAATAAGTGAGAATATAAATTTATTGCAATAAATTCAGAATTATCTATTAACTCCACAGAATTAAAAAAAAATAAAACTGGCAAAATGTTTTTAAGCTTACAAAGTTTTTGGTACCCTTTTATTTGTTACCCTTTGATTCTTCACCATGGTTGCATAAGTTGCACTAAGCATAAAACACCTGGAAAAAGTAAAAAGGCATTTTGCAAATGATATATTCATTTTTTCGGAACTATTTTTTGTTGGTAGCTTGAGTTAATGTTATGCCCTGCTTTCTGAATTCCCAGAATATTTAGCTCCCTCCTTTGTCAGTGAATACCCAAGGTGTGGAGAGTGGGACAGTTGTGTGGATATCATTCCAGCCCTTTCCTTTGTTGTCATTAGATATTTGAAATTAAAGTTCTATTGTTTTTGATAGTAAATTACCTCTCATAGTTCATAAATATGTATTTGGAGGACTAGGTTCACAGATTATTTACAATTCAGTGTTTCGATCTAGGATAACCTTTTAAAATAAATCAGTTTTTTAATAATTGGTCAATGTTTGGCTACATAATGTTATTTCTGTTAAGATATACATTTGTCAACACGTGTCTCTTTTGCTCTAGCACAAGACTAGTCGCCTTTCTGAAACCTAGTATGCTTGTAGGGTAAAGTAAATGCATGTCTTTGTAGGAGAATAAATAAAAAGAGCAACCTGAGTCAATAAGTGGGTTCAATTCATGCCTACAGCCATGGCGGACAGCTCATTTTGTAGATGTGGGTGTTTTGTTTACATTTATAATGCAGCTTTATTTAATGCTGACAGATATAGCTTGTGGCAAATGATAGTCAGAATGTATGAGCAGTCATAATGCTTCTGTCTTCTTATAGTGTGCTGCTGAAAATAAGCAGTTCACCTCTGTTTTTATTGAGGAAAGGATATGAGACAGCTATAGCTTCGTGAGGCTATTTATTGAGTTGTTTTACTAGCTGTGAACATGCCGCTTTATAGCAGTTGTGAAAATGGACTTTGCTAGTGTGTGGGAAAGGAAATAACATTGCAGTATACAAGGGTAGTAAAAAATCTCTATAAATAATTTTTCAGACTGAAGAATATTCTCATTTAAACAGGCCGAATGGGTTGTGATTTTGGCTAGGTGTCATTTTCCCCAAAAAAGTCACAAGGTTGGAATTAATCATATAATTTGGAGAAAAATTTTGACTCTCTAAAATTGATTTGATTAGAACTTGGAAAAAATTATTTACATACCTGCCTGGATTTAGCACAGCATTGTGACCTTTGGAGCTTAAGGATCTGTATTAACCAGCTAAGGGGCATAAATTTTAAAATGTACAGTAGGGTACATGTATGTGTGATAAGACATACCTGTAAGCCAATAATAGTATCCTTATTATTTAAGAATGTACACATGATACAGAGAAACGTATATTCCTATACTGTTTATAATGTAATAGAGAATTCAGATTGGTAAGTAGTACCCAAGTGATGGAAAATTTTAAATGTATTTTGACTCCAAGGATTTATTGTTCAAAGTAACTAAGGGAAAGTGGCAAACTAACCACAGAATTTGAATTCACGTTATTCCTTTCATCCTTTGGAAATTATAGGCACTCCCTACACCTCGAGCTTTTAACTCTACAACAAACTGTTTTGGTTTTTACACTAGTTTCTTTTTTCCTCCACTAAATCTGCCCAGGTCTCCTAAAGCTTTTTGATGTACAGTTATTTATTGGCTACCATAATTGTGATTATAATACTTTTTATTCTTCAACATAAAAAAAGGCATTAGAAAGGTACATATTGGAAATTTTTATTGCTTTTCTATTTTTATTCAAATGTTCATCATACGTAGTGAGAAGGTACACAAATAGTATTTTTATGCATGCAAAAATAATTTAGAAAGCAGTGTGAATCTCAGCAGGTGTTTCTTCCATGTCTGTGCTCAAATTTCTAGGGAACACTGAATATTAAATTGAAATAACCCTCCCTTGATATTATGAAGCTAAAGTTCAGTTTAATTCTCAGATAAGGTTTTCTTGGACACAAATCATTTTCCTCTCATGTAAATAAAAATCAGACTACTTAGATTTTAATACTTGCTAGTTTACAAGGTAAATCAAAATGCTGCAAAGTACTCACTTATTTCCTTCTCTTAGTGCTTTTATTAAGGCGTTTCTGTTACCACTAAGTATATGGATTATAGGGATGCTGTAAAAATGTTCTTATTTCCTTCTCCACTGGCTGATGAAATGGGTTAATCTCTCAATAGAGCTATTTCCTTAATTCACCACCTGTTTTCAAATCCCTAGTAACCGACAAGGTAAGCGGAGAGATTCCTCTGTGTGTGCCTTATATACCTATTTCACAGAGAGAGAAACCTAGAATAAAAAATTAAGACAAAAATCTTCCTTGAATTTTTTTTTAGGAAAGTTGTTGCACTTTACTAAAAAGCTGCCGTATTTAAATTATCATTCAGCAGCCCAATTATGTCACCTACCAGGCATCCTTTCAATGGAAATTTTCAACTCAAAAGGGCATACTTCTATATAAAGTACATTTATTACCTTTTTAAAAATGTCTATTTCCTTTCCAGTATATTGGGAGAATGTGATAGACATATAACTAATGCAAATTTTGTATTTTTAATTTAGAAACAAGGGAACTGATTTTATACTTGTAAAACCAAATGTGGGCTTGGCTATTATGGTTAGAATGTCTCTACTGTATATAAGTAATCATTTATTGTTTAAATACAGAAGAGGCTGTAACAAAATGCTGTCAAGAGCCATCACACTCATTAACCTGCAAGCTAATTAGCCTCCTCCTGCATGATTGCTGACAAGTTCTTCAATCTGAACCCATTGCTGTTGTGTCAGCAGAGAAGCACAGAGTGAGGTAGAGGAGGTCTCCATTAGATGTTTGTGAACAAAGTCTCTGCATTAAAGGTTTGTTTTTTACCCTCTAACAAATGTTAGAGCATTCATATCCCCAGCTATAATTAAATTGGCAACTCTTAATTACTGTAATTAGTATATTAACTGTTTCCTTTCCTGTTCATCTATAATTGATTTTAAGAAATTACGTGTAATTTAATGTGATTTTAAAAATTTAATCATTGTTTAAAAGGTTTCAATAGTTAAATGTATATCTAAATGCTATTGAATATTTGAAATAATATGCACAATAAAATCACTTAAATGCAGTGTCTCGTCAAAACCAGTATATATGGGCTTTATATTCACATGTTCTTTTTTTCTGTGCAAACATGACATTCATTCCCCATTAGATTTTTTTTTTTCCCCTGGTAGGCTAACATTTCTTAACTAGGTTGCAAATTAGCATTGGAATGATAGAACATTTTGCAAATGCATCTTAAAATATGAATTCATTAATTTGTGAAAGACTAATTTATTTAGAATAGCTTCTTGAGGGCAAAAAACATTCATAAGATATCTTGCTTGTTATACCATCCAATCAAACTCTAGACTTTATGGAAAGTACTAGAAAAAATAGAGTACATTTTGGAATGTTAAATGATATAAGTATGAATTGATAAAGCCTTTTCTGGGTTCTCAGAATTATCACTATTATCTCTTTCTGGCAAATGTTACTTACAGTTTTGGATTAAAATATTTGAATCATCTTCAACAAATTAGTTAGAGGCCTAAACCATTCTAAAATGTCATATATACCAGCAAAATGTATTCACATGTCTAAAAAACCACATACTGAAATTTATTGTACTTCTAGTTTATGTAGGGAAAACTGCTCTTTGAGGGAATCTGATTTAAAAGTACTGGATTGAAATAAGAAATAGCATCAAAGTTTATGAGAGCTTTCAATATAAGTGCATGTTTACTCTATATTGGACATGGGCAGAATTATCATTTGCATAGCATCCTGTAAAGATCTTAAACATGAATATATATTTACCACTTACTGCCTTTAACTAAGCCCTGCTTAAGGAATGGGTGTTTTAGATAAAATTTAAAATATGCTCATTTCATTATTTTTATAATAATTAAGACATTAATGTGACATTTCAATTATCATTAACTTACAGATGGCAATCATTTTATGAAGAACTACCCAATGCACTACAAAATACATCATTCTTTACTGGATATGGCCTTTTAAATACTCCAGTGGCCTATACATAAGAATTGTAACTTGAGCCTCAAGTCAACTTATGTGATGGAATAGATAATGAGGTTCCTTCTTGCACTACAATTGTGTGGACCTGTGGTCTCTTAGCTAAGAAAGACACATTTGAGGTTCTGAGGCAGTGTTTTGCATTTTTAGAATAAAATATATCAGTTGGGAGCTACTGTTCCCATCAATAAGGACACCCTCCCATCACTATTCCCTGCCTCTACCCCTACTTCTCTTAGCTAAGCTTGATTCTGAGAGAAGAGCAAAATTTTCTCCCAGAAACTTTCATAATCTCCTTTAGAACTTAAGATGCAACTTAAGTTTCAGAGAATTTAGTGTAATAATCATTCAGATTTGCTTTATAGAGTAAATAAAATGAGTTTAAAGGCCTTTTGAATTTTAGGGCTCACTTCAGAATCCTTGGGCCACTTATAGTTTATAATCATCATATCAGAGAGTTCTAGCTAAATTCTGAACTTGTGGAGGGAAGGGAACCTGTAGAACATCTTGCTCAGTCCTCTCATTTTATAGGTAGGGAAATGAGACTCCGGGGAGGCGACTTGCCCGTGGCCGTACAACCAAAGAGCACAGCAGATATGAAATGAGGATCCAGATCCTTGGACTTCTAGTCTAGTGCTCCCCTAAATTCGAGTTGTAGTGGATTGATTTAGTACTTCCTTCTGAATATCTGTGATTATTTGTATTAAAGTTATTTTATATTGAATGTTTAAGTTATTATAAGTACATGAGTACAATTTTTGTGTGTGTGAGGAAGATCAGCCCTGAGCTAACATCTGATGCCAATCCTCCTCTTTTTTCTGAGGAAGACTGGCCCTGAACTAACATCTGTGCACATCTTCCTCTACTTTATATGGGACGCCGCCACAGCATGGCTCGACTAGCAGTGCGTCGGTGTGTGCCCAGGATCCGAACCGGCAAACCCCGGGCCGCCACCGCGGAGCGCGCGCACCTAACCGCTTGCACCACTGAGCCGGCCCCTACAATTTTTTTGATGAGTACAATTTTATTGTTTAAAGTAGATGCCCAAATTTATGTAAAACATTTAGTCTTTTTAAAGAATATACAAGTACTAAAATAGAAACGGCTGATTTTAGAACTGATTGGTACCAAAACAAAGCCCAATTTGACATCAAAGGGTATTGTTCTCCAATAAGTTATTTAATAAAAGAAACTTCTATGGTGTTGAAAGGAATGTTGCTAAAGTGCTGGCTTCAACGAGAGCTTCTAAAGAAGCTACATTGTTTTCCGAAAATCTTATGAGATGACAGCCCTTTATATCGTATGCCTAGTTTATTTTTTCCCTTATTGTTTATGTCACATTCTTTAGATGGAGAGAGAGACAGAATGATCACATGAAGAGAGGGGAGTAGAGCACAAATCCTAAAGCTTCAAAATACTGTTCATAGTGTCTTACAGCTTTTTGGTCAGCTGGTGACTGTTTCAGTGCCTCACTGCCAGAATGTAGTCCTAAACTCTTCACTCTGCAGTTCGTACAAAGTTAGGATTAGAACAAGGAGACTTTATTAAAAAAAAAAAAAAAGTGACTTGCCTAGACACTTCATATGAAAATAAATTATCTGAATTTTGATACATCTTAAATGACAAATGTAATATTTTTCTATTCATGTATCTATATATGTGCTTGTCTAGAAGTAATTGAGATTTGAGGGCATTGTCTTCAGTAGAACTGTGGTGGTATTGGTTTGGCAACTCTGTGTATGTAACTATTAAAGCCCCCAAAAAGTATTTTTTTGATATTAGCTTTCATTTATAAACGAGAATAATTCTGAATGTTTATAGTAATGGGAGCTAACCCAAGGCAAATTTAATTTTAGATTGGGCTTTTGCTTAATGTATTATTCATAGCATTGTATCATCAGTTAAGCATATCTCTGACAATAAACTTAAAACTTAACTTTAATAGTACTATCCACCCAAATTTGGGTGAGTCAAATAGTGACCTGATGTGATTTATTTTGCCTTCTTATTGTAGACAATTTTTTAATAATGGTGGGTTGGAGTTATTTGGTATGTTTTTCTCATCCTGTACTCCCCCCCTTTTTTTTTTAACACTTCACCATTTTTGCTGCATGACCTGGTTTTGCATTTTTCTGATTCTCTGTTCATCTAATTAGTATGTTCTAAAAAGACCTGGACCACTTATTGTACAGAGATGTAGCCTGTGGGTATTTAATAAGGAGCTTTCAGTGCTACATTTGCATCTTTTGCTTGGGGTCTGAATAGTGAATTACCTTTAAGATCATTAGAAGCACTGCTGTATTGTTAAAATCAGGCCGCAATATTCTAATGACAGTTTAAAACTTCAGGCTTCCTGTATAACCTGGGTGACCCCAGCATAATTGTATGTAGTGCAGAAGACCCCAGGATAAACTGCTGACAGTTCAGCTCCTCCACAGTGTAGCCTCTACATGCAGGTAGCTTTACATCCAACCAAACAAACCACATAGAGATGTAGTAAAAGCAAATGAGTCTTATCCTAGTTATGTACACTCAAGTGTAGATATTATTTATATCATAAAATGAATCCTCCAAATATGACTTGATACTTTTTAAAAAGAGACTCAGCTACCAGGCAATGTGCAGAATGTGGAATGTATTTTATCAGATAACTATTTTTAAAGGTAATACCTGGAAAACAAAAAGCTTAAAAGTAGAATATTTTGTTTTCAAGTTCCTCTCACAGGCCAAGAACTAAGTAGGGGATACTTTGTTGTTCAAGGATTAAATTAGAGTTTATTCTTTCTCTAACCAAATATAAAAGAACTATTAATAGATACCAGATGAGAGTCCTTAAATCTTTTCTAAAAGATGGCTTGAAATACTTTTTAAAAGTTTATTATTTTTGTTAGATCTTTTGTCATTATTATAGAAATGTAGACTTTTAAAGCTGGAAGAAAACAATTTAATTTAGCAGTCCTTTTTTTTTCTTTTTTTTTTTTAAAGATTTTATTTATTTTATTTTTTCCCCCCAAAGCCCCAGTGGATAGTTGTGTGTCGTAGCTGCACATCCTTCTAGTTGCTGTATGTGGGACTCGGCCTCAGGATGAACGGAGAAGTGGTGCCTCGATGCGCACCCGGGATCCGAACCTGGGCCACCAGCATCGCAGCGCGCGCACTTAACCACCAAGCCACAGGGCCGGCCCAGCAGTCCTTTTTTTGGTAGTTAATATTTTCACTAGTTTTCTGATCTCAAACTGATGTGATATTTAGCTGCTACCACCCGTAATGCCGGGGAACTCAAAGGTAGCTGGTAACAAACGTGACTTAAATAAAGAGAAAGATAGTGATCAATTTCATGTTTTTAAGTAAATGCTTTTACTTAGAGAGCATTTCTGGCATTTATTCTGTATCTGAGCTTCTTGACTACCTATGAAAACCTGCAAGAGTACAGATATTTTTCTACAACTAATTTTAGTAGATAATGTTAATTGATTTAAAATTTAGCAATTGTACTTCAAAACTGCGTTTCTGAAATAGCTGTTTCTTCATGGAGTCTGAAGTTACTTAGCTGTGATCAGTGATTTCTGCTGAACAGCTAAGTTTTAGCACACTGCTGTGCATATAATGGGTACTTAGTAGAGGTTTGTTGAATGAAAGCATGAATGAATGAAAGATCGAGCTGAAAGAATATACAGTAAAAGAAAAGAATATGTACCTGGCACATAGTGGGGCCCTTGTAGTTAGGTGAGCCAACTCACTGGTTATGTTTTCCAGAGGGTCTCACGTCCAATATCAGTTTCAAAAATATTTTTAAAATGATAACCAGGGCAGTAATTAACTTGAGTTCACCTGGTAGACTGTCTCTAATGTGTTTATTTTGCTTATCTCATCCGTTTACACTCTTTCCTTATTATCAGTTTACTACTCAGAGTTCTCCAGATGAACTGTGAAAAGTAGCTACCTGATCTGACAGGATCCTTGTTTAAACCATGACACCCGATGTTGTCTTTTCTTTGCCCTTCTTTTAATTGTGTCGCCTTCATTGTTAGAGAAACCTAAATCTTCTGTTTCTTGAAGAAGCTGTTTTATTTATATCTTTTAGGTCTATTGTGGAAATAAAACAGAACTCATATTTTTAAAAATAATTATTTCTTATATGGAGAGAGGTTAATGGTGAGGCAAATACTTATGCAAAGATGTTTACTGCAAAGACCTAAACTGAAAAATAAAATCAGTAAATTTTTAGTTAAAACTGGATCTAGCTTGCATGCATATTTGAAAACATTATATAAGGTTTAACATATTTATGATCAGAGCATTGACCAGAGATATTCATATTCTGTGAAGTAGTTTTGCAGGATTTTCTTTTCTAGGAAGAATTTGTGGTACTCGCATTATTGTTTCCTTTGGGATCCCCGACAATGACTCTGTGGTCTGATTCATTAATATTGGTTGTCTTCAGCAGAGAGTATCCAGATTTGACCTGCCAAGTATTAAATTTTTAATGTATTACTAGTTCTTTCACAGAGTAAGGCTTGTCTTTGTTCTTTGTATTTTTGTACCAGTACAGCTTGAATCAGATACAGATTTAATTTGTAGTATCACTAAATATGCCTCATTTAAAAAATATACACACAACACATATACACAACTATAAAAATGTTTATTGATGAAAATATTTCAATACAAATAGCTACCTTTTGAAATATTTGAAAGTATGCATTTCCAAATTTATTTTGAAAAGTGTCAGGGGGTGCTATGTGCTATGTACAGTAAGTTAATTATTATGCTATTAACATTGATGATGTTGAATGTGTATTAGTTAATGTGTTAATGACGTGTTAATTACTGTACATGTTGTGAAGACCCTTCAGGCTTGTTCTGTGATGCAGCATGTCAACTTGAACCAGACCAAGTAATCTGCAAAGCAGACTGTAACTCTTAAAAATAACACTTGTAAACATAAATTATAAATTAAATTATGCTTTTTATTATCCTTTTCTTTCTGGTAGAATGAATAAGTAATTCTTCTGCTATCTGCACCTGTTAGAACCTAATACTGTCAGACTCTGTTTTCCCCAAGAGAATTGGAAGAGGTTTGTTATGCAATAACTTCCGCTTTGTTTACGCTCTGGCATTTAGTGTATATTTTATATAGATTCATGTGTTTTGCAACTTGAAAGATCCTTCTTTTTTTGTTTACCAGACTAATTTATAATGGAAGACACTCGGTCTTTGTGCAACTGGGTGAAAAGTGGCCTCGTTCGATTAGCACCACTAGTTGATATTAAACTAATCTATATGTACTTGTGATTCAGTCTATGGCTCTTCAAGCTTGTTGCCTAAATAGTTGAAACCTCAGGAGATTTGTCATAAAAAACTAGATGCCAATTTCAAATCATTTAAAAGAGACCAGAATTTGCTGTCATTTGAGAACATGGAATAATACATTTGTTTTTTACCTAAATACAGTTTAGAAATGTCAAATATTTGAATTTTAATATTTCAAGTTTTGAATTAATAATTGCTCACTTCTTCCTAATTGTCAACATTTTTTGGAAAATATACCTGGTGATAATCTTTAAGAGACTAATTTGGAGAATTATAATAAAATTGTAGAATACAGTGTTATTCGTACAATATTATTTCTTATTTTTAACTCTTCACAATCGTTGATATTAAACAAAAAAATTCGTGAAGAAGGAGTGTTCACAAATGTACTAAGGGTCTTGTAGTAAGAATGTTTTTTAAGTGACCCAGAACCAACTCTTAAAAATACAAAAATAAAATAGAAATGAATGTTCCTGTCAGGCAGTTACTCTTAGACTCTGTTAACATAATAGGTACGAGAGGTGGTGGGAGTTCAGGCTGTAAAACTCGACTGTCCAGCTTCAAATCCTGGCTCTTTCACCATCTATCTGGGTGATGTTGAGTATGGTTTTTAATCAAACCACGCTGTACCTCAGTTTCACGATAATATAAATGGGCATAATAATAGTACATACCTCGTAGGATTGTTGGGATGCTTAAATGAATTACTATAGGTAAAGTACTTTGAGCAATGCCTGGCACATAGGCAGTACTCAATAAATGTGCGGTCTTATTAACCTACTTTTAATATTATCCTAAAAATTACTTGGAATCATTTAATTTCCACAACCTCTTTGAATTCCCTAGGACCCATTATGAATGTGAGTTTTTGGTTTTCAGTCATTATGGTCTCATACCTCATCACAGAAGAACATCTTATTTTTAATGATGGTTTTATTACTCCAATGTTGTTTAGATCCACCTGGAATCATCCATGTTTTTTTTTCATTCATCTAACTTTGCTTGATTTCCTGTAGCACAGCTCTTGTTGAAATTTGTGTTGGCATGGAAGGATATTCTGACCAGGACTTTGGTCTTCTTTGCAAATATTTGTGTATCTCTTGTTTACAGCCCTGATGTCCTCTTGTAGTACCCATGCAAAAGGGATTCTAATAAATCTTGTGCTCAGCATTACACATTGTTTGTTTTAGCTGCCTTCCACTTCATGCTTCCTCCTTTAAGAGCGAGCCATTACGAAAGGTTAGATTCACAGTTAGCAGGCTTTAGCTCTCCCTTTTGAATCAGTGAGGTTGCCGTTTTATTGCTCTCCGACTTACACTTCAGTGATGAGAGTAAACTAGCATCAGATTAAAGGTCAGCAAATCCCATCAAAGAGAGGAATATTAGGGGCAGAGATAGTTGGAGAGGCAGCACACCACTGGGTATTGACAGGGTGATTCCAGGGTATCAGTCAGCAGAATTATAGCTGCCCAGAGAGTCAGTACAGCTTTAATGAGCCTGTGTGAAGAGGAAGAGGGTGGATTTATGTAGTTCCTCATAATTTTCTGTAGAGACTGTTATTGCAGACATTCTGTGGAGTGTTCTGGTCTTTCATTTAATTCAAAGGTCCTGGAGCTTATCCATCCTCTAAGTTCCTTTTTGTTAGCTCAAATCAAAGTTGACATTTCCATGGTTTACCACCTAAACCACCCAACTCAAAATCAGGTTTTTTAAGGCAATTTTGAAATCTGTATACTGTTAATATAAATCCACAATCATATTTATATTAAAGAATACATATTACCTCTTCAGAAGAGTGGGTTGAATAATGAGCATTTTTTTTCATAAATATGCAACAGGGGAAAATGTACATTTATACATTGCCCTCTAAGTAACTGGAAAAAACTGATTGCAATTATGTTGTGGTGCTTTTCAAAATGATCTTAATATTCATTCTCCTTAAATTGGCTTTCCTAATTAATTGTTTATATGCCCGTTTGAGTACGCCCCATCTCACTCTTTATGTCCCCAATACTCCTAAACTGGAAAAACATTTTTTTATCTCTGGAGGGGAAATGTTTTTAATTGTTCTAATGAGCAATACTACATTTAATTGCTGTTATTTTCAGTCTACCTTGATTTTTATGTGTCTTTGTAGTGAATTGGACTCACATTAATTTCTTATCAGAGGAGGATTAAATCTCTATGATTTCAAAATCTAGAATATGCTTTGGGAAATCAAGTGTTTATGAAAAATGTCTTTGGATATCTTTGCTGTAGGTTAGTTCCTTACGGAGTTAATGATATAGATACTTTTTTTTTTTAGTTAAGCTTTCATTTACAGGTCACTAGAAAATAGTTTGTGAAAAAATGATCAATAAACTGCACTAGAATGTTTTGTTTTATTGGCCAAGCCAGCCACTTTTTGTAATTTGTATTTAAGAATACACTATCTTGATTATTTATAAGTAAATTAATGCATCGTTAACATAGAGGTCTTATTGGTGTGATTTGCCGATTGGAAGATGCTTTCAAGCTTCTCTGCCATTGTCCTTTGCATGCCATGTGGGTGGTCGTGCTGTTCAGACACTTACATGGTTTTTAATGGAAGAGAGTGATGAATGTGATTTGACCAGGAGAAGCACAAATATCCTTTTCGAAGTTCACCGTTGACTGAAACATCTACAGTACTTACCGCAAAATGTAAACTCCTTAAGAGAGATGCATACAGATGAACATTACGTAAAAACGTAGAAGCCATCTTTAGTCATTAATTAGTGCTGTATTTATATTAAAGAGCCAGCACACTTAAAAGTAAAATCATGTGGAAAGTCTAGTAAAGTTCGTGTTTCCTATAATCATGCCATGCTTCACAAAGCCTTTGCAATGAAACTGAGTGTGTGTCCTTTATAATAATACAGATAAAACTTTATGCTGTGCTGTTACGTTGGAATGTACTGAGAATGTCAGTGACCCTCATGCTGTATTTACTGGCATGCTATTTTGAGCAGTGCCTGTGCATCAAGATAATTTGGCATTACAAAAACAATAAAGTGGATGTTCCTTTCTGCCAGGGGAAAAAGGGAACCAGTGGATGTCTGCTATTCATAATGAAGTCAACTGACTGTAATTTATATATTCACTTTTGAACATTTTAGAGAAAAGGGAAAGAAGATGGCTGCAGCAAAGGCTAAGGAAATGAATATAAAGATAAGCAGGAGATTAATTATCTGATAGGGGCAAGATTCTTACTGCCATGAGGGATATATGAATGAGGTTTACCGATCACCTTAAATACACAAGTAAGTGTATTAGGTATTTTTAAATTCAACTGGAGTCTAGTATTTTCATTTGAGAAAAATTATGAATGAGAAAAGGATCACTTTTATTGAAATGGTACCGTTTTTCTCCCCAATGGTAGTTTCTGACCAAAAATTTTGTATCATATATGGATTATATATATAGTTTTTAAAAATACCATGCATTTTATCTGTGAAATAGTTGATTAAAGATTTCGAAAATAGTGAGAAGATGCATAACTTTGGTTTAATTTTAACTAATTTTAACACAACACTGTGTAGCCAGTTATAATAATGAGTACGTTTGGAGGAAGAAAAGAGACCTTATTTCAGAAGAAATAAACAGCGTCATTTACTTTCCCTGTGGTCTTCTACACGTGGCCAATTCTCTAGATTTCCAAGTGTATTTGAAGCGTGTGGCCAGAAACTGCTAATAATGAGCAACTATCGTGAGTGTTTCATCATCAGCATACATCAAAGTGCCCGTTCTACTACCGGAAGTGATATAAAGAGTAAAAGTAACACGAAAGAGCAAAAGAAAACAAATACTTAGGTCATAATAATTGAGAGAGCGAAAAGCAGTAAAACAACATATCAATAAAATGTGTTGCAAAATAACAGCAATACCATCTAAGGCAAAGAAAATTTGATTTATAAAAATACTAGAGCAAAAAAAAAAAACCCTATCAGATTTGACCATGTAGTGAATATTACCAGAAATCAGATAAAAGTTTTAATTGAAAGACAGCTTTATTTCCAGATTACATCTCAAGATTGCAACACTTTCATATTTTTTTATATTCATGGCGTGGCTCTTGGTAATGTTTCATTCACAAATGATACTAAGGAATTCTGTAACTAGTTCTTTGACTTTGGGAAATGTAGTATTTTAATGAAAACAGATTTCAGTCTGTATGATTTAAAGTGAATACCACTATTATTTTTTAAAGTGATGATTATGTGCCAGGTACTGTTTTGGGCATTTTATACATTTCACAGTGATTCCTTGAGTTGGTGATATCTCTCTTTACAGAGAATGAACTAGAGACTTGCCTACAATCACATAGCTAGTAAGTAACAGTCAGAATGAAATCCAGGCTATTCTGACTCCATATTCTCCAGTGGCATAGTATATTTTCTAGTATTGTAGCTCATTTGTATTATAGTTGCAAAGTGAATTTAAAATCCAATATTACAACCTATTTCTCTAGGTATTTGAGGTATATGGGACCCTGGACTTAGAGGAAAACAGTCCTGTGTTTGAATCATTGTTTTCACGGTTCCTAGCCATGTGATCATGAGCAAGTTGCTTAACCTCTTTGAGGTTTGGTCTTCTCATCTTTAATGAGGATAAATGGCACCTACCCTATAAGGTTATTTAAAAATCAAATGAGAGAGAGAATGTGAAAGATACAGCTTGCTGCTTGGCATGTAATAGTATATGCTTAATACGTATTGAAATTTGAACATAGAGTATTTTTAAGCTAAACAATAGAATGATACCCAAGTACTAACAGTGTTTTGCATTATCATATTGACAACGGTAAAGTAAGAGGTTCAGGTCACCTACATAAGAAACAAAAGGACAGAAAACATTTTCTTTTTGGCAGAAACATTTTGTCTTGTGAACTAGGTCTGGGAGGAACTTATCAAAGTCTGGAAGATTCGGTCTTCCAGAAAATAGAGTAGTGGGGGAAGCAGCTGTGTGGAGCGGCACGCACGATGCCCTCTGTGTGAGAGGGAGCAGGCACCACAGTGTAATGTTATCCTGAACACAGCATGGCAGTGATCTTAACCGACAAGACAGGAAATCAAAGTGCCATGGCCATCTCATTCTGCAGGGAGAAAAAGCAAGGGAACAGAATGTGGGAATGTGGGAACAGGAAGGATTGCAGTAAGAGTTTGTGTAAACAAATGCTGAATAGTCCTGGAAATGCACGTAATAGGAGAGGACTAATGGGTTTTGATGGAAGTTCAAATGTAGGCCTCTAGCATTTTCTAGTGAGAAGACCCCAGGCATGTGGTAAATTTAAAAGGATATCATCAACACATTCAATCATTCGATCATTAGATCGCTGGTAACCACATAGAGTAGCTAGTCACAAAGACCTGTAGGTATTAAAGCCAGTATAATTCTTTCCCCCACTTAGG